>NC_053134.1:11989579-12279579 GCF_010015445.1 Perca fluviatilis
GGATTTACAGCCTAACATAATACCAGTGAGCTGTGTGGAATTAAACAGCCACTGAGTGTCAAATTGACCCTGTGTTATTTGGTTTTTCACTCCAGCCCCTCAACTCAACAGCCGAAATGACTAGGGAAAGGTCATCGGATGCCACTAGAATGGTAATTGCAAAGCCCCATGGGTACTGTAGTTCAGCCTGCTATGCTGCTTCCACGAAATGTTCGCACGAGACGTTTTCCCTCCGAGATCTGGCAGAGGGGTGGGGAGGTGACGTCTCCGGGTCAAATGAGCGTTAAATTTATCCACCCGCATCTCACTGTGTTAATTAAGGTCTTGGTGATGCATGGGGTAACACACAGTATATGCATTCCGCACATGTCCTCAGCTACTTTTAGCAATGACGGCTTTCTTTTTTTTCCCATCAAAAGAGTCACAATTTCTGCCTGAGCTTGTGAAACTAATTACAACCTATTCCTTTTTAGGCTTACAGATAATGTTTAAGCCTCAGAGTCTGATGCATTTTCTGTGGGTTGAACCTGTTTTGACTGTGACTATGACTTTATTAATTTCCCCAAACCCACCATATTTAATTTTTGTATGGCAAAGGGGTACTTTTATCTAATATTAAGTTTGGTTGGGTTACCTCACATGCCCGCAGCACTTTACTCAGCAACATTCGTTCTCTCATCCACTCTTCACCCACTCCTGCTTGACGCCTCTAGCCCAACAGATATGACTAGTCCTGGGGTTTCATCCTATCTCATCCTACCTTGATCATGAGACACTGCACTGACTTACCTGTTTTTTGGGACTTGGCCCTATCACTAAGCACTTACCTCCACTGCGTTGTGTCCACTTCTGTCATCTATCTCCTGGTTTCCTGGACAGAGGAAAAAAATAGAGGGAAAAGGGATACAAGTGGCAGCAAAATGTCTGTGTTAAACTGTATTTTTTTTAATATTTTATTGCATGTTAAAATGTTTTAGGAGCAAGAAATACACCTTAAAATAAGGCACTTTATATCATGTCATCCCTTACCCTAAAGGCAATGCATTTAAGATTTGTTAAACTGCAGCACCCTACGTTTTAAAGTAAAAGATTTGTTTTTCATCAATTCATATAAACAGCAGAGGTTCAACTTTCGTTTCAACAGCAGGTAAATTAATGCAATTGAGGACAAGGTCTTAGCAGTAGGTTTTAAAATTAAAAAGCAACGGTGTACACACACTCACACACACCTGATGGGGAGCCCTGTTTGCCATGCAGCTCTAGCTGTGTGCCGTTGTTCTTTACGGAGTGCGTCTTGGCTCCCTGCTGCTTTTCCAGCTCCCCTGCAGAGAACAGAAGACAAATAATCATCATAGAATCACCATGACATGAGAAAAATGTATAGATAGACAGGTAGGTGTTGATGGATAAGAGTTACAATATTAACCGGCATAATTCTACAATTTACAACACACACACACACACACACACAGACACACACACAGACACACACACACACACACACACACACACACACACACACACACACACACACACACACACACACACACACACACACACACACACATTGCCTTCCCCTCCCACTCTCTAATCTCAAAACACAACTTGCCATCTCTCTAATTACACTTCACACTTGATGGTAATTGCATGTCATTTCCAATCATGATGACTAAATGTTGTTTGTCTCCAACACTGCACTGCATTCTAATTCTGAACTGCAAAACTGCCCACTGCGACCTTAAGGGTGCAGTACCCAATTTCCTTTAATTTTGGTGCAAATGTGACAAAAAATTGACAAACTAACAGAAAGTGTCCTGTTTTGTAGTTTATCTCGGATGAAACTATCAATAAACAGTAGAAACACTTTATTTTACAGGTCGGCATTTTCCCAATGATTTAAATGGAGAAGTTCTGTCAAGGAATTACAGGTTCCTATTGAACCTGTAATTTGTATATTACATAGTCGTTTCCGAATTTGTATATAACTCAATGTACTACAGAGTAATTGACCAAAGGTACACTTAGGTCTACAGACTAAAGTATGAGCAAAGGAAACATAAATACCGAACATTATGTGATTATGTGAAATGCTAGGTTTTTTTTAGCATTAGTGTAGGACTGAATTAAAATGATCAATTCCATTTGGACTTTTACTCATTATAAAGATCCAAATGCAGGAAAAAAATGCACCTCCATATAAACAGATATTGTAATTTCTCCTTCCTATTTCAAAGAAGGAAAGCCCAGACATAATTGAACCATGCCAATATGCCAACAATACAAAACCCATAGAGGGAAGAGGATGATGTGGTGTTTTTCTCCACAAATTGTGTTCCTATGTTATGCCTTGAGAAAAACTTTGTGCTGTTTTTATGTCTTTAAACAAATATGTCTCAACATGAGTTCTTATATGTGTGTGTGCGTAGGTTATTATGTGTTTTTGTGCATGGTAACGTTCTCCTTGTTCCTCTCTACTGAGAGAAATAACTTCCGTCTGTCAACCACTGCCTGTCTCCATATGTTGTTGCCTGCTCCCCGGGCTGCCGGCCCTCCCTCTATGTGAAGGGTAATGCAGTTGCGTCAAATCCCAGCAGGGATTCTCTCTTTGATGCCCACTGGCAGGAGCCAGGCTCTGGATACTCCGGTTGTCTATGTGGGTCAAAGTATGTGCATGTCTTATTGTCTGGAGAATTTCATATGCATGCAGACCCAAACAACCCAGATGCCTGGCAGCTTTCAGGAACACTGGCCTCCTTTCACCTCCAATTAACTGCCCTACTGCAAGTCTGTTTGAGCAGCAGTGCACCAAAGGAAACAAAATGCAAAATTAATTTTGCACCTACACAAGTTGGCAAATAATAATAATAATAATACAAAACAAAGGATGGCTTCTGACTCATGCGTATTATCTGTGGACCTATTGCTTCCCATACAGAGTATCTAAGAATCCACAGTAGTCTCCCACTTTCCAAGATGTGAGATTATTGATTTTCTCCAAAAATTGGATGCTGGTTGCATTGCAATGGGAAGAAATACACACAGACATTTCATTTGATAGACACAAGCCAACACATGCACAGAGAATGAGGATCATTCTGATTTAATAAATCCAAATGTTCAAAGCATTTACTACGAATATTAACAATTATTTGCATGTTCTTTTGGCCTTCTTTATGTCACATGTATCCATCATTTTCCACTCTGTATTTGGCAGCCTCCAGTCTATGTGCCTCCAGTCTTCCATTGTCTTATCAAGGGAAGTACCATATAAAGACAGACACTTACACTCGATGCGTATCTGCTCCATCTCTGACACCTCTGCAATTGATTCCTTCAGGTCTTCTACAAACTTGAGCAGCTCCTCAGCACTTTGGGCACAGAAGTTAAGTACCTGCTTCTTGTCTGAGCCAAAAGGTGAGAGGATGGTGATGCCATGAGGATAGTCTGGGGAGCGCAGAGGATATTGAGATGTTGAGACAAGAGTAACAAGTGAAATTGTAAGAACTGTTTGCAAGATATTAGCAGGTATAATACTACAGGCGTGTTGCATCAAAATGCCTTAATATTCAGATATGTAAACTAATTTTGTTGTCATTTTAGGGATAATTTTATTTACTTAGCAAATGTGGAATGAAGGGAGTTTGGGTAATTACATTTTTAAAACGTGCAAAGGCATGATTAATGTCAATATTTTCTACGTGACCAACTAAGTCCAGGATGATGCATTTCTGCAAACATGAATATAATTTAAAAAAAATTAGCGATAATAGCAATAACCTATTTCATATACAGCCATAACTCATATACCCTTCATTTCAACATGGGGGTACTTTCCCCTGTTTTTGTAACGGTCCGAAGCATTGGGTCTTTTATGTTTTTCATGGCAGCTGTCTGCAGGGAAGACATCATGACTTACATTCATTTTCAAACAGGTGAAACTGCATGCCAAGTAGGCCCATAGCTTTGCAGAAAGTGTAGGCTGCAGAACTCTTTTTCTTTGGACAAAGCTTCAAGATCTGCAGACAATGTAAAAACAATGAGAAACCAGAGTAGTACCAATTCTGAATGACAGGTGAACCCATTAAATAACTTTGTTCAGTGTTCTGAACTGAGATTTCCATATGACAGAACAAACTCAAAGACAGCTCAGAAATATTTTATATATATATATATATATATATATATATATATATAATTATATAATATATAAATATATTCAAAGAGCAGATAGAGTTAACATTAATGTATGTTTACAAGCTTCAAAGTGTTTCAGATTGTGCGCTAGTGCTCTATGAAAAACACCTTGGCGAGCTTATTTCCCGATGTATGAGAGTTGTTATGCAGATTTTTCATTAAATGACCTTCCAGATCGAGAAAGATGAGGCAAATCTGTTTTGCAGCGCTACTGTGGGGCATAATTTACCAGGCGAACAGTATTAAACCAATACATCATATTGGCACTTTAAACACTTCTTGACATGTTCAGGCTGCTAGAACAGGGGCCAAATTCAAAGTAAAGTCCCCATCAATTCAATTTCGCAGTAAAATCTTTCAAAGACGATTTCTGCCCCGCTTTCAAAGCTGTCGGGAGAAAACGTCTCGCTGGAATATATCGCACCGCTGACTTTTAGTGCCAAATGAATAGAATTCCACTGTGATGTCGGTAGATGACTTCTTTCACCTCTCACTTCAAAATCGGTCTTTCAACCTCCTTTTCCTGTTTCCTGTGTCCAATTACTTTTATGCTTTAGCAGAACAAGTAGTTGGGGAAGGGTAATGCTGCTTTTTGTTAGGCTGTTTTTTTTTTGCAGTGAGATCAACATTTGACATAATTATGAGAGTAGTAAAAATGCTTATAAGCGCGTTCATTTTGCCCAACATTAAACCTTTGATAATTCTCTAATGTACACGACTTTGGACCAAATTAACAACTTCTCTGTGCTCCAAAGGATACACAACTTTATTACTAGCCCTTTAAGGTGCTCTGCAGGGGACAGATCTTTGCTTATGAGTGCACTGCACAAATGCATTTGCTACTATCAATTATTAAAAGAAAGGGCCAGAGAGGCCCGGGTTATGAAACAACATAAAGGAAGAGAGGGAGCTTACAGTCGAAGTAGGTGCATTGCAGCTGTCACAACAAAATACGCAGCTTTAAAGATTGACTGCGTGCAGCAGAAACAACCATTTTAGAGGTGGTTTGAAAGACACTGTAAACAACATATACATGACAAATATCTGAATTATTACACTGAATCTCTTTTTCATACTTACCACAATGAGATCATTGAAGAGGAAGACTTCTCTCTGGTGTGCTGCCTGTTTTTGGGCCTTGTTGACATCGGTCACCTCAAAAAGTCGACTACAGCACACCAGTCTTCTATGAGGGACGGAGAGAACCTGCAGAGGAAGACATCCAGGTAAACGTAGAGCTTCAGTCACTCAGAGGAGGTGTCTGTCTGAGAGGCTTTAAAGTCATTCAAGACTAAATTAAGAGATAGAGGATAAAGGGGACACTTCCCCCTATGCGAAACTAGGGAAAGAGTATTGTGAAACAGGGATACTTTTAATGAAATGACTTTTGGCTGGAGTACTACACATTATTCACTGGGGTTAAAAGCTGAGAACAAAACCCATTAAACACAGTTTGCTGAGACAAATTAGCGACATGAAGACTAGTCTCGCTTTGCCAGACCATCCACACGCTGCGGAGGGGAGGAGGGTCTGGCACAGCGAGACTGCATTCCGGGATGGGAGAGAAACGTGCTCTGGTTTATTGACATTTCTTTAAACCAGTCACAATCGTCATGGGCGGCGTTAAGCTCCGCACGGAGCCACTGCAAAATAGTCGTGCGAGACAAAACTCAGATTGGACAGATAGTCTAGCTAGCTGTCTGGATTTACCCTGCAGAGATCTGAGGAGCAGTTAACCATAGTCCTCATAAATCCACCGGAGTTTAAAATTCCAACACAAAGATAGCTGAAGGAAATGGAAATCGGCGAAAATACATTTCCTGCGGCACCGGAGCAATCCCGGAAGTGAAACGTCAAGGATTTAGACTACAAGAAGACTGACAAAAGAGTCTTAAAAAAACATCAATTAGAGAAACAGATGAGACTGTGTTGTTTCAAGATAGACAGATATCCAAATCCTGTGTTCCCCTAAAAATTACATATACAGTTGTTTATTGTCATATTGTTTTATGTGAAGCACTTTGTGATTTTTATCTATGATGAGCACTCTATAAATGCATATTAGTTACTTACCTACATAAGCATAAATGCAGGTTTACACTTGAAGATTCTTTACTAGCTGTTTATTTATTTACTCTGACACCACACCAAATCGGATTAGCAAAGGTGGCAACGGTACATTTGAAGGTCTATTGTAATTTTTTTTTTAACAAAATGCTGCAGTTGTGTTGCTAGAGGCCTGTCTTCTCCTCTTGGACTTAAGTGTTTTTCCCGTTTAAGCAGATTACACTACAAAAATGGCGGGGACTGATCTAATCATGTTCTCGCCCCTTGACACTCTTGTCTCTATGTCATATCACTGCAGGAATCCAAACTGCAGCTGAGTGACTGTCAGTTGACGTGGAGTTGATCCCCTCTTTATGAAAAAATAGAAATATACATCGCTTCTGTTCAGTTTTCTCTCTGTGCATTTCCCAATTTTTATTCCCTCTGCTCCCTGTGGACTATTTTCAATGCAGTGAGTACACACAAAGCCTCTCTCTCTCTCTCTCTCTCTCTCTCTTTTTCTCTTACTCTCTCATCACTGCAGGGTCTACAGACTCCCGCCCAGCTGGCCACAGCCAGCATTCTTTCTCATTACACTAATGTCAGAAACATGTAAAGACATCATTAGTTTGAAATGCCTCTTGCCCGTTCAAAAAAATAATAATACAGTCCTTCCCTGATGGGATCATTAAGAAACAGTGTTGCAGGAGAAAGTTAAGTTATACAATTAACAAATGAATTGTATAACAAAAGAAAAATCTCAAATCCATATCAAATATTTAAGGACATTGTAGGTGTTTGAAAGTGCTCATATTATGCTCAATTTCAGGTTCATAATTGTATTTAGAGGTTGTACCAGAATAGGTTTATGTGGTTTAATTTTCAGAAAACACCATATATTTGTTGTACTGCACATTGCTGCAGCTCCTCTTTTCACCCTGTGTGTTGAGCTCTCTGTTTTGAGGCATCTCACTTCTGTTCCATCTTTGCTGGGAGTCACACATGCGCAGTAAGCACTGCTAGCTTGTAAGTTGCAGAGTATGAGAGCATGCCATGCTAGCAGCTAGGCGAGCATTATAACGTGTGTTACAAAGTGATGCAGGTTCATCACGGAAGTAAAGGCTGGACTACAATAGAGCTGTTTGGAGCAGTTGGTGAACAGTGTTTTCTCTGGAAGATGGTAAGTCCCTTTGGGGTGGACTTTGGGCTTTTTCACTTTGTAAATTTATGACATGCACAAAATAACACAATAAAGGAAAGGGGAAAAACCAAAAAGCATTCTAATGTGGGCTACTCCCTCTTAGCATACCGGTAATATGTTTTATATCCACAATAAAGTGACTCTGACACTTGCTGTTATAGTATTTCTAAGGAAGAAACTTTATCTAAATTATTTTTATGGTACACAGCTGGACAGCTCCCATGGGCAGGAATAGTCACATCCTGTCACAACAATCCATCATTGTTTTGGCTATGACAACAGTCCCCTTGTCATCCTATGGCTACTCATCCATCACTGAGAGACACTTAAAGGCACACGGCCAAAAAAAAGATGGCGGGAATCTTTTCAATGTCATAGTTTCAATGTCATTCCTAAAGTTAACAGGAATTAAGGGAAATTAAATGTAAAAATAAAAATAAATTAAAGTTAGAAAAATACTGAAGGCATGCTAAATGTAACCGACTTTAACTAGCTTTGATAATTGGCTACTATTTTTCAAGCTGCTATCATCTCATCACTATCTAAATTAACTTCCTATTTCAAAAACGTTTCTTGTATAAACTATGGAACTTAAGTACCAAGAGGATCCAGACACTGGAATAAGCTCACTCTGTGTATTCTGAGAAAAAAATCAAACTTAAATTGTGGAGAGAAAAAAAAAATCTAAGTGGCTCTTGCATGTGGATGCAATATGTTTTTACTGTGCTAATTAATTCCAGAGTCTATGGGAACCAAATCAGCAACTTTATATATATATATATATATATATATATATATATATATATATTTCATAAATGAAGGATTGAAACACCTTGGTGCACTGATAAGATTAAAAAAGAATTCCCTGAACTGTTGAATCATTTTAAAAAGCCTTCCAGTGTAATGAGTGGGCCCACACAGCACATTCCCACATGAAACAGCGTAACAAATCAATTATAAAGCTAAATATGTCTGCCTCTGTGTCGGTCTCTGACTTGTTAAGTCTAAAGCACATAAAACTTTCCACAGAAATATTCACACGGCGAATGAAAACAATAGCCACAAGTCGATGTGAGCATTTTCATCTCTGTAGTTGACTTTTAACTAAAGGCCATTCCAGTGTTAGGTTCAACCACTTACATGATGCTACTCATTTGCACTGACCAAGCCTTTTAACCTTAAATAGTTTAAAAAAGACTTTAATGATAGCGGTGGTTAATGACGTATCTAGCTGGAGTAATGACCTGAGGTAATGATCGTGCTGCTGACGAGACATTTAATGGCTAATAAATGTGCTCAGATAACACAGCTAAGGCTAGGTGAAAGTCATAAGGCTTTGACTAATGAGTAGTGACTTGGCATGGAGTAAGCAAACAGTGTGTGTGTGTGTGTGTGTGTGTGTGTGTGTAATCATTCATGTTTTTGTGTGTGATTTATCCTGCTTTCTACTATTTGAGCAAGCCAAGAAGATTATAAGTGTGTTGTAAAAAAACAAAAAAAAAACAATTGTGTAATGGAAACAATGATTCTGTTTTTTATATCCACATCAAACACCTGGTGAAGTTCCAGGTATCAATTACTGTACCAATAACTCAACCCCATCATGGAAGCTGTTTAAGTGTGTGTGTCCTGTAATGCACTTTGTCTACCTTGAGAATTAAGGCCTTGAGAATAAGGACATTTTTGTAAAGTGATGACATTTCCTCACTTCTTCTTTAGTCCTGGTTTTAGAGTTAAAGCTGCTCTAATCAATATTTCTTTATATGAAAATGAATCAAATGAATATGAATAATGTAAAAGTGGCTGCTTGTAGTGATATACCCATTGAAATTATCACCAGACTCTGCTGTTCGTCTCTAACTTGACACGCCAGATGGTTCAACCATCTGGGAAGCCATCATTGTAAACTGTTTGGAAAAGGGCAGGCACTTTCACAATACCTGGCAGGTGATTGGATGAACTGTCATGTCCGCGATTGTTGTTTTGAACAAACAGTCGTGGTCACATGGAGCACGTTCGTCACACACACCGTAACCATGCTCCGAACTGCTAGTAGCTCCTGACAGGACAATGATTGGTTGAACCGCTGGTTGTTTGGACACAAACACATTACTTGAAACCCGATAAGATGGACTTCCGTGTGATATGTGCTCCCGTGATATTGTGAGAATCCAGCTGTCGTGCACTGTCAACTTTGTTTTTGTTTCACTCTCACATACTTACACATACTAGATGCCGTTTTCAGCAAAAAAAATACTCTTATAAACCAAGTGGACTCTAGCTGCTCAGCACCAGACAGCAGAAAGACAAAGTTAGTGACTAGCTGGTGAACATGAACGTGAACAAGAGCCAAATATTTCCCTCAGGAGTTGGTTGTAACCAAAAACAGCTTAAAGAGAGTGAATATTAGATTTGCATTCAACCAAGGGGCTAAGTTAACAATACGTCTGTTGTTGTTTGTTGTGTTTACTACTTGTTGCGCTGTCCCAAGTGGCAAAATACATCAACTAATGCAGCTTTAAGGTTTAAGCTATAGTGCGTAGTTTCTGTCTCCCCCATTAGGAATTCTAAGTAATGACAACAAAACTGTCGGCGCGTCCACATGATACAAGCCTTCTGTGATCATGCACCCCCCCACCCCTCCTCCACGCTGTTGCTGTTGAGGACACGGAGGATTAAAAAAACATGATGGACTCTTCAGAAGAGGCAATTATCTTCACTTGAGTTTCTGTGCGCGAAAGTCACCGGACGACACAATCTTCTGAACATAGCCATACTGAGAAATACAGAGAGAGTTGTATGGAGCTGAAAGTCTTAATTAGCTTTGTAGCAACTCATTTGGCAATGGCTTGAATGTAACAGACGTTCATTAATATCCAAAAGTTACGCATTAAAGCTTTAATATGGTTTCAGTCAAAGTTGACTGATACCTACAGGTATAGAACAAAGGTGTGTCTGTGTGTCCTTACGGTTTTCATGCCTACGATGGACTGCTCAACCTTGGAGACGTAGGTGACGTGGTCTTCGTTGGAGCGTAACTCCCTCTGTTGTATTCTTTCGTAGATTCCCACCACCATGTCTCTGGGGATGTCTGCTCCATCATCCACTCCTAAGAAATAGAAATGTGGAAATAGGCTGTTTTAACAGTGGTAGAGAACCCTTAGTGTGTCTACTCTGGCTTAAATACAGCAGGGTATGTGTCCATGCCACAGGATGAGATGCACACAAACGTGTATATACAACATGGCTGTATACATACAATATTGTTCTGACACTAAGCCTCGTTATTTGACTTGCAAAGAGTGGGAGAAAATTCAATATTCATCTGTCCCTCTTTGTCTTTCACTGTCTCCATTAAGTAATGACAGAAGGCACTGTGAAAGGAGGTTAATTGGCAAGTGAAAGGTTAACACCCATAGAAGATTTTCTGTCTGGAACACAGTGCAGTTCAAGGCCGTGGCATTTCGATGCAGGTAGCGCTGCATGTCATTAGGCTGAAAGGTTGCACTCGAGATGCTCCCCATTATATCTTGCCAGCTGTACCGCGCTATGTGCTACATTGAGTTTTCAATGGGGCAGGATGTGTTTGGAGAAAATGAAGCCACCACAAGTGATGGTGCTGACAGTGAGGCACCCTGGGACACCGCTGAGACATCACTCCACATTACGGAGTCAGAGGGAGTGAAGGAGATGTCCAGGGGGAAATATGTGTAAAGTGTCAGATAAATAAGTGACTTTTTTTGCTGAATGTCTCTTTAAATTGTTCTGCCACTTCCCATGCACTTCTCGTGACTTCACTGCTTTCTATCTCTTTGCATGCCGATTACAGTTGGTCGGTACACCACCACCAGACTGATATATCTCAACAATTTTATTTTTTTTTGCAGGCTTCCATGGTCCCCAGATGATAAATTTGACAAATAATCCCCAGGCTTTTCCTTTAGCGCCACTTGTGGTTTTGAGTGAAATCTCTCGACAACTATTGGATGGATTGTGACGCAATTTAGTACACATATTCATGTTTCCCTAACAATTATGGGGACTTTGGTGATCCCTTAGCTTTTCATGTAGCGCCATCACTGGGTCAAAGATTCAGTTTGTTTAATACTTTGGTTTATGACTAAATACAAAAGGCAAAACTGACATTCCCATCAGCATCAACTGTACTTTGTGCTTAGTGCTAATTAGGAACAGCTAAACTTAGAGGGTGAAGATGAAAAATGTCCTTTTTGACTCTCGCTTCGGATAAGGAAAAACTCCCCACACAAACAACTAGGGCAACAGGGCAAAAACTAGAATGTCCATTGACTCTGGTTTTACCTATGGTTCCCCTGTAGCATCAGCTATTCATCTTCTCTTTCCCAGTATCCTTGTCTTTTCATCATCTCGAGTGTAATGTTGGCTTGTCACAAGGCCTTTTGATTAACGGTAGCCCACATAAGGACTTTCAAAGTGAACTGAACTCCCTGTGTTAATCTGAGACCACCCTCTCTGTCCAGTAACTGAGACACTACAATTTTAAATTGTTCAATAAGCTGACATAAAGGATTCATTTATGGTGGAAGCTGGTTTATATTATGTTGGCCCATTGTGGGATAGCTTTGACACTGACAGTCTGTTTTAATTGAGATAATGAATGCTCTATGGTTCTTTATTACTATTGGTTTCTGGTGCATAATTGCATTTCACCTCAGCCAATTCATTGATTGAGCTATTCTTCTGTCAGTGTGTGTGAGAGACGTGAGTAAGAAGAAAAGAGGAGAGACAAAACAGAGAGAATACAAACAAGGAAAGACAGATGAATAAACAGACCAAATGATATTTTAACTGAGACAAAACAAGAATGGATGGCGAGACAGAGAAAGCATAGTAAACTGAGCAGAAGACAAATAGAGAGGCCAAAAGAGAGTGGCGTACTTTCATTTGCATAAGATGCCGAAATTGATTTTCCAACTTAATTTAATTGTGGGGAACAGTCTGGATGAATCTATTAAAGTTGTTCTGCATTGACCTCAGCCTTGCCTGATTGATTGCGCAGAGGAAGAGCAAAACTACGACGCTCCTGTCTCGTTCTCAACGCTCGGATTACGAATTACAGGTGCTTTCTATGAGTTGTGAATGGGTAAAGCAAAGGCGGGCAGGGATAGAAATGTAACCGTATTTTTATCATGTGAATTTATGCAGGACAGTTTGATTGAATATGGATCCAAACACTGATGGATTCTGAATCATTTTCACCGGTTCATTTTTCTTTCTGGTGGCTTACTGAGTATTACTGATCTCTTATGATGAAATTATTTTCGGTGTCCTTTCATAGAGGAGTTCAGATGCCAGGGTTGGCTCCAGTACAACACCATTAGAGCTGTTGTGGATTGAGGTTTGTGCTCAAACACACCTCAGTGAGACAGATGCTCTCTGAGTCAACAAACTTTGAGCATGTTGGCAATATTAGCTCCAAACCATCCATCTCATACTCCTCAGAAAACCTTCTCAGATGACACATGCACATAAACACACCTAAAAACTAACCTGCATCACTTGAGCCGATTATGTCAACTTATTGATGCCATTTAACTCCCTTAATGTCCTCGAAAGTCATGCAAACATAACGCTGTGTTGCTTACCTCGTAGGTTGCGTATGAAGTCCTCCAACATCATCTTGCGGTCGGGCTTGATGTTTGGACTGTACATGTCGGTGTTGAGCAGAATGATGGCGAAGGCCAGGATGAAGATGGTGTCTGGGTTGTGAAACTGCTGCACCACGTCGGGGTTACACATGCAGTAGCGCTGACTGATGGTGTAAAAGAAAAAGAGTGGGAAAAACAAATAAAGGTAGAGGGCAAAGAAGGTGGAAAGGAGAGGGGTGAATACGTGTAGTAATAGATGTGGGTCATGACAGAGGACACAAAGAAGGAGGAGTGACAGGAAGGGAGGAACAGGAAGATAGGATGTTAAATAGAATACAGTACGTGAGGCCAGTTGTAAGGGATGATGAGTACAGAGGGAGAGATAAATTAGAAACATATAAGGGACAGGAATAAGAGGACAGTTAGGAAGAGATAAAATGGGAGAAAAGACAGATAACACGTTATCCTCCGAAACTTAAAGCATCCTTCAACACACTACATGCTCATAAATGCCTTGACACAAGCTGAGCATGATTGTGTCACACAGAAATAAGAGTTATGGCTTTAATTTTGCTCGAGGCTTCATCTGAGGCTGTTGTTGCCTCTTAGCAACAAGAGAACTCACGGTGGGTGCTCTGCTGAAGCGGTGTGTCTCTGTGTACAGTAAACACATTAGTCCCACTGGATTGGATGGTTACATGGATCATGCTTTACCCAAGATAATGCCAAACACAGACAAATGCACCCACAGACCCCTTAGTTTTGTGTGAGTCCACTGAGCCATGTTTAAACATTCACCAACATTTATGGGCCTGGTTGCTGGATTTATGCCGGTTGTTATTGTGTTGGAGAGAAGAAATATGAAGTTTGAAATATAAATTACCCTTATCTAGGCACTTTTCTGAAACCAGGGGCCAGGCTCAGTTTGATGAAGTTCCCAAAAACACCCATAAATAGGTGAAGAATGGAAATGCCTATGCATCATGTGGTTATGGAAACCACGAATCTAACAGGTACATTAGGTGTTGGCATACGTGTGTGTGTGTGTTAGGAAAAGAAGTGCAGAGAGGAGAGAGATAAATTGTTTCTCTGTGAAGTGCATGGACACTTCCTGTTATAGGGAATGAATAATACAATAGTACAACATCTATTGTGTGTGAGTAATACAGAGTAAAGTGAGAAGGTGTTTGTGTGGACCCTGTGGGCTCGGTGTTGGAGTGTATATACTGTAATCGTTACTTTAATCAGTCATCATTTCCACATTGGGGCTGTGGCACTGTTTTGCAGACTCACTGAGCCGCATGATTGGAATCTAATGTCTCTGTGGAATTGAGTGAAGTGTAGAAACACATTGGTATGCATACAGTGGGTTCATACCTTGTCACAAACACCGTTTTTAATGTGCTTTCCAACAGTGCTTAAGCATCGCAAGGTTATCAAAGGGAAAAACAAAGCTTGTGTTCCTGTCCCAATAAGGGTGTCATTTTTGTCCCTACCTCACTTTAATAGTTTCAGTTTTAATTCAGAGATCACTGAACCGTGTCCTCCAACTGTCCAAACAACAACATCTGGATGGGACAAGCTCTGAGTTGATCAAAATGTTAAACTGCTCATGTGAGTCAGTTATTACAGTGTGCTCACAGAATTTAAGCTCTACAAGCAGTAGAGAATGATTTGATTTTGTTTGGAGATGTTTTGCCCCAGATTTATAAGCTGCCCTCCCTTATTGGTGGAGGTTTGCAGCTTGTGCAGACAACTCAGGGAAAAAGTCCCCCAAATACTATTCTGTCAAAAAAGAAACAAAACAAAATGATTTAGCTGGTTTTATTTGCAGGTAATTGTTTCAAAAAGATGATAAACTGATCATCAATCAAAGATAATGAAGTAAAAGAGAGTTCTATTTTAAGTAGAAATAAAATAATAATTTTTAGCTGACATAAGGAAATTTTAATTATTTTGTTTTTATGTAACATAATAATACTGTGTTAGTGCATTATAATGCAGCGAGTTACTGTTTGTGGCTCTCTTTTTTTTAGTATACTTACACTATTATGGAAAGCTTGATAACCAATTTAACCATAACTTATTTGCTAGATAAATATCTATATACAGTAAATAAAAAAAAACATTTATACTACTTATGCGTGTGTTTTTTCAATATACTTTAGAGCCTCTGATTTAATTGTATCCCCCCACCCTAAGCAGCAGTGCTTTTGTGTGTGTTTGTGGCGTCTCTCATACAGTATTTATTTTAGCCTGGTAATCACAAGGCTTCACACAGATGCTTATTCACATCTCAGTGTCTGAAAACTGTGACTCCACAGCAAACAGCAATTTTGCCCTTGTCTGTAAATCCTGATGTACTGTAGCACCATGCAGTGAAAACCTCAATTATGCTGCTTTCTATCAAAGTGTGTTCTGCACAGAAATACATGGAAAAATGACTAAACAAAAAAAAAAAAAAATGAGGGGGTAAAACGGCACATGATGCTCTCAGGGCTCAGCGAGTGGATTTGGCAGTCTTCAAATTTGGCATTTGCTGCCGTCTTCCAAAACAATTTCACTTTTGTTACAGATCGCTAAAGATGGTGTAATCCAGCAGTCATTATGTTCTCTGTGAGGATGGATTTTGGTGCAAGATTATACAAGTTGCATGATCTTTACAGTATCTAACCATAATGGAAAATACAGCAATTGTATGTGACTGCAGCATGAGTAAATAAGGATGTCTGGATGCTACACTGTGATGCAGATATGGAAAATATAATCTGAATATATCTGCAGCATTGGGAGCCGGCTCAAATTTTCTCATTCATTAGCACACTGACGCAGCAGATACTGAGGATGCTGGCTGCATTTCACTTTTACCCTCACTCTTTTTCACTGCTGCTTCAAATCCCCTTCACTTACTTTGGAGATTTCTCTCTCTTTCCGTGTGTGTGTGTGTGTGTGTGTGTGTGTGTGTGTTATATCAAAGCCCAGGAGCAGGGGAGGCAGGCACAGAGAGGCAGTGGCAGTTATGCAACCCTGGTTATTTATAAACCTTCCGCTCTCTCTTCCTTTCTTCCCTTTCTTCCTTCCTTCCTTACTTCCTTCCTTCCTTTTCCCAGTTTTTGCCTCCTCACCCCCATCATCCTCCCCCTCTCTCTTTCTCCTGATAACACGCAGAGCCAGCCTCATGTCCAAACATTACCAGTGCCAACCTCTCTGCCCACTGACTATGACAATGCCGCCGCCGTTTTTCTCTTCATTGGGCACCTCGACAACTGTGACAGGTGGTTGTTACTCCAGAGGGGCTACGGCAAACAGTTAGCATTAACACACAGAGCCACAGCTGTGCCGCAAATTGTCTCCCTGTCGCAAATTGCAACTAGAAATTACATGCTCCCTGGCTCTTCAGATGGGCCCTGCATTGTCAATATTTTTTGGTAGTCAAACAGAAAGGAAAGAAGAAAGCGTGTGCTTGATGAGGCAGTGTGAGTCGACTGCTGAGAGATACTCTCATACATTTGTTATCAAGATTCATGCGTATTTATGTTCACATGTTCAGGTCATGATTTCTTTATTACTCCTTGATAATAGTGTGTTTTATGTGTGCATGTCCATGTGTCTCTTTTTGCGTGCATTGCTGTTAATTTTGTCTGATTAAATCTAGTCATACTAGCTTTTTTTATGTTCCCTCTTTTATGTACCTCTCAGCACGGCTTCAAAACCTGATGTTGGCATATTTCATGATCAAAAAAATGTGTGAATTGCATCTTAAAGCACTGCAAGACAAGTTTGGCTCAGCGGTAATTTAATCACCCTTTTTACATCAGATGAAATAACACACCCAGATTTACATTATAGTAGAAAGTAAATGACACCAGTAGGACAAATGAGGGATAGTTTGCATAACCCACAAGATGATAAATATTCATATCCGACTCCTTTAAAGCAACAATTCTCTCTGCACAACAATGTTTCTGAGTAATAATACATTTTTGACACATGGTCAAATCACTGGTTCTTGCATGTCCGACTGACCACTTGCCTGTTGGGAGACATATACAATTTGCGATGATGAACAGTGGCAGATATACCACTCTAAATTCTTAGTAATTTGTGGAATAATTGGTCTTTGATTTATGACAGAGGTATAAGAGGGTTTGCTTACTGTGGCTAGCAAGCTAATTAGCTAGACATGCTAACATTTGCAGCAGGGCTGTAGCACTTGAGTCTGAACTCGGACTCGAGTCCTGACTCGAGGCGCTTTTCGGTTGTCTCGGACTCGCCTTGTACTCGTTGGTATTGGGACTCGGACTTGTCTCGGACTCGGCCATTGGACTCGCCAAATATTCTAGTTGGTCTCGACCGAGTCCGGCACTATAGGCTTTTGTTCTAAAGTAACTTCCTCTTTCAAAACAAAACCATTGATCAAGCGCGCGCATTCAGAAAACAGATATTAGTTTAATTCAAAATCCATCTAGAACAGGCGTCGAGATTGGTCGCCTGATATACGCCTGGCTGCATCATATACCTCGATCATCAGGGATCAATCATTTTCATTTTGGCCACAGATGTCTTTGTACTATGAATTCTTCAGGACAAGTAATTTGGAAAATTTTCATTTTATACTTAAAGTAAATAATATGGCCTAATTTGATCCTATAGTGTGTTTTTTAACATTAATATGAGTTCCTCCAGCAAACCAAGCCCTGGGTATCCTGCTCTGCCTTTGAGAAAATGAAAGCTCAGATGGTCATAATGCTCCTTATGAGGTCATAAGGAGCAAGGTTACCTCCCCTTTCTCTGATTTAACCGCCCAGAGAATTTGGCCCACCTATGAGAAAGAGAGAGACATCGTGGCTTGCAAACAAGCAAAGTAGCAGTTGGTCAAGGCTGCAGCCCCACCCTTCACTTTGCCCCCCCTCTCTCCTCCTCAATAGCATTTAAAGCTACAGACACAGAAATGGCACATTAGGAAAGCTCATTGTGGGACTGGCTCTAGTGGCTGTAATTCTGCACCAAGGCTGAATTTCGAGAAAGAGACTTCAGATACAGTATTAGGGGACCACTAAGGCCTATATAAAAGCATCCAAAAAGCAGCATGTCATAGGACCTTTAAGCTATGACTGGACAGGACAGGACAAACGGTTAGTGTTGAATACAAAAAAAAAACATTCCCAAAATTAGTTTTTTGTAGCTGTAAGAATGGAAGCTAATGTGCTCCTCTTGTAATACCAGTGAGAATACTGCAAGATAAACCCAGACAGCAGCTAACGCTTTTAGAATTACCTGAAGGCCTCGATAAGACGTTCTACCTTCTGGGCTTCTCCCTGGACACGAATGTGGGCCTGAAACTTCCTCAGCGCTTCATCCAGCTCCATGCCTGAGAAGTCCATCTCATCCACCACACAACTGTTGAGCACAGTAAGGAATGGATGTGATACGGAAAGAGCAAGAGCAGTGGAAAAAATGACACAGGAAAAAGAAAATATTTTAAAATGTATAGCAATATATCAACATGATGGTCGTGGCTGCCCCTTCGCTGGTGGTATGGGTGGATCTGTGGATGTACACCTAAGATAAAAGTCCACTCGCCTGCTTCCGAGTCACAGCACCACTCTGCTTACTGCAGGCATTTGCCACGCACGGACACAAGGGATAAGACTGGGCCCGGCTATCTTTTCCGTGCCACAGCTGCCAAGACACACACACATGTACGCATGCAATCCCTCAGAGCAGAAAATTCTCCTATTACCTGACAACCCCAGCTTAATGTCTTTAATTAAAAAAAGCAAAATGTCCTGTCCCAATGAGTTCAGGGGGATAAATACAATGTGGGCAATTTGGAGTTGAAATTAGGTTTTGAAGTGAAAGGTGACTTTGAAAACGAGTTGGAAGGTTTTAAAGTTTTCCGTGCTTTGATATGAGGTGTTCTGTCAAAGTACAAAGTGGAATGATAATCGAACTATGAAATTAAAGTCTTTTTTTTATACACTCCGATCGGCTTTCATGTGGTATTCCAAACCTATCCACACTAGTTTAATATAATCTTTGCCACTGTTGATATCTGCCCATTCATGGTTATGGAAAGCCTACTGCTTCTGATCTTTTGTTGAAACACTGGGGCGTGCACGCACACACACACACACACACACACACACACACACACACACACACACACACACACACACACACACACACACACACACACACAAATAGAAACCATAGAAACCGTGCAGTTTGAGTTTTTAACAGCTTCTTAAAACCATCGACTGCCTGGATTTTTGAATAACTAGGTGAAGACTGTTCCAGAGGGTGGGATCCGCCACTGCGAAGATGTGGCCACCTTTGGTTTTAGGCCTACTACAGGCCTGTAGATTTTGGGAAAGCCAGAAGACTTTGGTCAGCAGATCTCAGTGATCTCAATGAGTGCAGGGGACACAATATTTTAGAAATATAAAGTGCGGCCCGTCTTTGTAGTGGTTTGTAGGTGATTAAAAGAATTTTAAAATGAATTCTGCACTGTATAGGTAATCAATGAAGATTGCCCAGCACTGGTGTAATGTGTGCCCTAAATCTAGCATCAGTTAAAAGTCTAGTGGCCGGATTTTGCACCAAATGGAGCCGAGACAGAAGAGCAGCTCAGGACGGTGAACATTGAATTACAGTAACCAAGACAGGACGAAACATAGGCGTGAATGATTTTTTCCAGATCTTGAAAAGCTAATTAGTATCTGTCCTACGTCTACTATTACTACTACTATATTAATAAATAACAACTACTACTAATACTAACACTTCTACTTGTGCTATGTCTAGTATTACTATTACTCCGGTCACTATTGCTACTAGTGACATGAACCTACTACTAGTAGTCTAAAACTATTCAGAGTTGATAATTACTTCTGTGGTTGTCAGTGCTACTGCTACCATCAATATTATTATCACTCCTTCATATTTTACTACAGGTTACAGGCACCACCCTGACTACAACTGCCAGTAGTACAATATACTGGATGCTGCTACTTCTAACACATATATTAATACAACTATCCATGAATCATCTATACCCACTTATCCTGTGTAGGGCTGTGTGTAGCTGCAGCCTACCCCAGTATACCAGCCTGGACACCCTGGACACTATCACTAACAACCATTCCCACTCACTTTAATACCTACACCTGCATTGGTGGGAGGCAACCAGAATATCCACAGGAAACATACACATAACATGCATTCACACAAAAAGGCCTGAGCAAGGCCCCATACAGGTTAAGCTTACAGTACACAGTGACTCTGACTTGATCCTCTTCTTGAACAACTCTCTTGATGGTCGAGCCTCTCTCATCGCTTTCTTCATGACTCACTTCCTCGCTCCACCACCTCTCTCTCCCTTCTTCCCCGGCTGTCACTCCTTGTTTATGTAATGTCAGATGAGATGCTCTCTAGCCTAAGTACATCAGCCCTCTCCTCCCCCCTCCTATCTCCTTACCATACACACTCAAACATAATAACACAAGCGCACTGGCGAAGACACATGTACATATACACGCATTACTGTTATCACGCATGCACTTTGTAGATCTGTATACAGTACCTGGCAGTAGACACATCTGTCTGCATAGCAAAGGCTTAAATTGTGTGTTTACAAAGCTGTGATGGCAGGCGCACACACACACACACACACACACACACACACACACACACACACACACACACACACACACACACACACACACCAGATGGAACAATATTTTGAGCAGCCAATAGATGACAGTTTGAATACAGATCTCATTTTTCTGCTAAACAAGTACAATACATTATCGGTAAATTAATCCTCGTGGTGCCACATTTTTTGGATCCCAAATCTTTAACCACAATTTGGCTTAATTGCCTTGAGATGTTTTAACTATTGTTGTTAATGCTTGGAGAAATGTGAAGGGAATGAGGCACAATTAGCTTCATAAGTAGAAGAGGAAGATTCAGGAATACCGCAGACAACACAAACAAAACGCTAATATAGATGCACTCACTCACTCACTTGTACACACACACACACACACACACACACACACACACACACACACACAAACACACACACACACACACACACACACACATACACACTCATGCTCAGTAAATCAACGTGAGTGATTTTCACATTAGACTGCAATCCCTCACCCGCTCCCCTGTGACTACACTTTATCGAAAGTGCTCTCGCACACACTTTGCACTCTTCTATCATGTTCCTCTTCAACATCACTTCCACGCAGAGTGCGGATGTATGACTGCTCTGTAGTAAAATAAGGACAATAATACATCTACAGTATATATCCCAATGTCACCTGCGTTGAAATATATCCATGCCGTGAACTGGAGTTTGAAGTCTTAAAAGCATAATTCTGTTAATGCAATGCATTTGGAGCCATGATGGTGTCCATTTAAGAAAATATGGATATTAGATGAGGACAGCCTGGGGAGAACAACTTGGTAGAGTGCTGTGTCGTGTATGTCTGACCTTGAAAAGACTAAACGTGTTATCGGTTTGATAACTTGGACAAAAGGGAGCCTAAAAGAAAGATCTGCGGTACGCCCTCCGGGTGATATGCAAATTTAGAGGTAACTGGTAAATGGGAGAATGTAATAGAATAAAAAAAAAAACACACACAAAGAATGAAAGAAAGTAAGGAATTTGTTCAAAGATGCTAATGAGAAAGAAAAAGACCTCTGCAGCTTCAAAGCAAATACTGCCAATCAGGTTAATGACCTGGAATGAAATTTACAGGGTAAAGTGAGTCATGTGTGCACATGAGTGTGTTGCAAAAGTGTCCTCACATTTATTTGATGAGTAATACAATAAGGAGGCATCTCTAAACCCATTGGGTTGATCTGTTTGTTTGTTTATTTTCCTGTCCTTTTATTTTTATTCTGCTGTAAAGAACAAATGATGGTTCCACATAAAATAAAAGGAAGGTATTAAAATGGAAGTTGTTTGTTTGTTGGATCATGACACTTTAAGGTTAAAGTCTGCAAAAACAACAGCTTTGACATAAGTGGACCTGAAAGTTATAATGTAGGTTTTACATTTAGGTTTCAGGGAATCATTTGACCCCTAGATAGATTTGAAATATGTATAAAACCCTATGCACAGTTGGCTCAGGTATCAACACGACTGGCAACCACTATATTGTGACTAATAAAGCTGAGGATTTTCCTGTTAACCCTGACCCCTGATCTCCCAGAAAATGGAGGGATTAGTTAGGAGAATCACCTCATAAGGAGCGGTAAATTATCCTAAAACGGTCTCTGGAAATAAAATGTGCTACTCACTCTAGGACATCTCTGTTGAAGGGCTTCTTGCTGTTTCCGAGGAACTCTCCAATCATCTGTCGGCTCAAGCCTTTCCTCTGCAGCAGGAAGTGGGCAACGCCGATAGGTGTATCTGGGATGAAGCCTCGAGAGATCAGGAACTGAAGACCCTTATCAGGGTTTCTGAAACAAACAAAAGAGAATAATCGGACTGAATGAGTGAAAGGAAATATTGGCAGTGACCTAGCAGTGTTTTGAAACTGCACAGATGCAATTTATGTCCTCTACTTCGGTGGTAGGTGTGACTGTGACAGATGATTTGCTCTTTAACATACTTAACCACACTTAGCAGCAGTAATCCACACCAACACTAAGTAGAGCTACATCCTTTATTTGTTCATTATTTATTTATTGCCATGATCTGTATGTTTGGCGCTCACTGTGCACACATGCACGGTGTCGGTGGAGACTGCTGAAAGTGATAAAACAAACAGGGCAGAATCTCATCTGTATTCATTCCTGCTGATTTGCAACATTCATTAACAAATTGACACTGCTAAATTCAGAGGATACTGCCAGAATAATAATGGCTGATCTGGGATGCAGATTTAAATCCCTGCTTACATGCACAGAGACGTTCCCAAGAAGACTTTGTTGGAATGAAACAGGTCTACGATTAGCTTTAGTTAAGGTTTGTGACTTTTGTTTGTATTTTTTCATTGATTTAATAACAAATTCTTCCCTGTTTCTCCAAGTTGTTTTTAACAGCATACCAAACTTAATATAATTTATTGGTTGCCTGGAAGATTGCATATCAACCTAAAAAAAAAACGTGATATGGCTTTGAAAACTTTTACTTCAAACTGCTTACATTATTGTTTGGAAGAATAAATAACAGTGTTTCTCTAACAAACAAAAAAATGTAATCATAAGTTTTGCTGCTTTAGCATTACTAGCGGAGAGCTCATACACTGTATATTAATGGACAGCGCATGTGTGACGTCACCCATTGGTTTGTGGAGATCTGACGACACAGTGTAACGCCGATGACCTGCCGATGTGCGCTCAACCTGCGCTGGACTCGTTCATAATGAATCAATCGTCACTCTGTGAGTAGAGAATCCAGTCCGCAGTGTAGTTCAGATGAACTTCACTGATAAACCATAGACTGGCTTCATGGTCAAAGACAGTTTTTAACTTCAGTCTCTGCCAGAGACGCCTGCTTAAAAAGTAACGTAAAAGTAACGAGTAACGTAAAAAGTTACTTTCCATAGAGGGTAACTAATTAAAGTAACGGATTACTTTTTTAAGAAGTAACGAGCAAACACTACTTTTTAAAAGTAACTTCCCCAACACTACTCACTGATAGTTTTCAGCTGACTGCATGGCAGAAGTTACTTTTGTGTGAACAAGGGAGTAATAGCCTAACTATTTATAACCCTATTAGACACAGATGATAGTTGCTCTAGGGAGGCTACCACATTATTGCCACAGCTCTCCCTCTCCAGTCTTTATACAGTGTTTAAACCATAGCCTTTACATAAGCTGTGTGTGTGTGTGTGTGTGTGTGTGTGTGTGTGTGTGTGTGTGTGTGTGTGTGTGTGTGTGTGTGTGTGTGTGTGTCACAGCTAATGGGTTTATAAGGCAAGGGCGGGACAGAGGGGAGGGGAGAGGGGGATAAAGAGCAGGATAGAAGGAGGAGTCTGGAAGAAAACCAGACAGAGCAGATGTGCGGGAATGGGAATGTGAGGACAGAGAGGGAGGACGATGAGTGCAGGCTGGACTGCCTGAAAGCATCTGCTGCGACAGCCTCAGTGCACTCTCTGCTTCTGGCTCACCCTCTCAGCTGAAGGTGATGTCTCGCCAAATGAATTTGGCAGATATCACTCATTTGATGTTTGTCCAACAACAGATGGATCGCACATGGTGATTATTATTCGTAATCAGTATTGGATGTGAGGGGGAGTTTAGATACGGAAGGAAAGAGAGGAAATGATACAGGAGTTATAAGATGGATAGATTCAGATGACTGGTGCAGAACGAGACTGTCATCAGACAATCACAAGCATGGGTTGTTTGTTCAAATGCTGAAAACAACCCTGTTTACATTTTCAGTGACATGGAACTATTGTGATCGTGCAGATGATTGTCCTTCCTCAGTAGTGAAGTCAGGAAAATATCTTTTAGGCTTGAGTTGATGAAAAGTGACATGTCTGAATACTCACACATAGGTCTAACACACTTTTAGGGATATTACTTTGACTTGGAGTGTACCTATAAGTCATATAACTCCTACATGACTTCCACACTCATGACAGTTGTTTCACAACCAATGTCTCTCATCCTGTTAGGGTATTCTGTACTTTTCCACTGTCCCATGCTGATGTGGGCCTGTCAATACCAGCTCATCATGTGTTGACATCACGAAGACAGTGGAGGAGATAAGGAAGACATGATGAAGGGGTTCCTGTTTCACTCTTGCTGGAGTAAAGACAGACCTTCCTGCTTTCCTGGGGTTCAAGGAGTAAACTCCCACCCATGCTGAGGACACAGAGGAAGGACTACAACCCAGAGAGAATAAATAGGGACTGGAATGTTCAACATTTGCTCATTTGACTTGGGAGGTGTCGGAATCCTCAGTTTTGTGAGCCCACATGTGCATTAAAATACTGTTACTAAAAAGTGTTAATTGTATTCTATTGTCTCAGTGATTTATTTAATTGTCCATTGGTTAAGAGATCATTCAACGAATATGCTAAAGAGGATAGTTTATAGTGTAAAACAATTGGAATCAGAATTTCAGAATCAGGGCCTGGGAGCCTGAGGGTACAGGACAAGAATTATCCTCTTCAGTAGCAAAGGTGGAACTAATGTGATGTCAGGACAGGGTTGCCTTCAGTCAACGTTGGTTTAAAACCAACCTTAACCTTCAAGTAGTTGTAGTTTTCCAATCTTGTCAAATGGGTCATTTTGGAGAACACGGACAAATGATCGCTTTTGTAATGTACGTATGACGACTTGTGGGTGGAAATAAACTGCTCCACGCCCAGACCGGCTCAGACGTCTTTCCCCCTCGAACATTTTCTTGCATCCCTCCTTGTTGCACAGACACTTTTTTTTCATCTTGGAATGTCACCCTACCATAAATACATACTTTGCGCATCACATTGATATCCACTTTTATTGGCCCTCTATTTTAGAGCTATTTCAGATGTGCACAGTGGCGGTACGTCAGAGCTGTGTTTTATGGCCTTTACAAGTGCTTAACTGTCAGCACTGCATGTTGCCTATTTCTCCAGATGCTCACATTCTGTTTCATTACTAACCAGTGATAGATTGATGGCTGGTTAGCGCCCCTGTGCATTTTGCTGAGTGGTAACACGATTGTGTGGTGTGACTTTAAACCCTTCAAAACCCTGACTCATTGCACTAATGTGGACTTGTTGTTGCAAAGCGCTGCTCTTGTCCATGAAGTGTGCTTTTGCTGAAAAGGCAAGAATATAACGTTAAGGCTGCTTTCCCTACCTTGGGTTTGCATTTTTTTTTTTTTTTTAGCAGTGGTTTGTCAAATGCAGCCGATGCCCAGAATCCTAACCCCCTTATTCACGTCATCTTTATTCTTTTATTTATCTCAAACAATCAAGAGAATGTTGTAAAAGAAAAACAAAAATACACAAACGTAGACAAATCAATCAGAATTTACCAAAGAACAAAAAAAGGATAAGTTTGAGAAGAAGCAGGGGGAAGCATAATGCTTATAAAGTCCTGCCTCTACGTCACAATGTCATTATTACAAAAACAAATACAACATATGCATACGTACATGTGTGAAATGCGAAAATTGTCGTCATACAATAACAATAATGATTCTGTATTGGTCAATTATTGTTTTCTTTAATCTATTTTTGAACTGTATAATGTTATGGCTTTGTTTGATTGATTTGTTTGTTAACAGTATTTCGCACAAGAGGTTGTTTAAACATTAATGTACCTCTTAAAAGATATGCGGTCTCTATCGTATCATTCATATGTTATACGGCAAATCATTTTGTTTGACTTTAAATGTAAATTGTGCAGTTTTAAATTCAACAATGTCCATAAATTTCAACAATTGTGCTCATGATGTTTCGTGTGATTAATGGTTTCCCTTTAAAATTTTGGAATGATTTCAAACAGGATGTTGACTAACACTTTAAATTATCTAAAAGTAGATATTGTAACAATAACATTCTCATACGGTTAAACTGTCAATGTTTAGGTCGGTTTGGTCACATTTGCATATGCATTTGTGCAGAAAAATGAACACTTGAACATACATCAGCATAAAAATACCTAAAATGACAGAAACCATTTTTGGGAAACATTTGATGTGTACTTTGATTTTTTTTAGTTTGGCAAATGTCACATCCGCTAAAATGCATGGCCTACTGCAGCCAGACACTAAGGGGGTTATTGAGATGTTTTGGCTTCACTATTGAGAGCTGTCAGGCCGTCCATCTTAATATACAGTCTATGATTTCAACCATTTATCCATTACGTTTAGCTAACTACAGCTGACTATTTGAGCTGTTTATTCATTGGCTTTAGCATTTTTTGCTTGCTCTCAGTCACAACACATAGTACTGAGATGTTACTCAACATATATATATATATATATATATATATATATATATATATATATTTTATATGTGTATATATATATATATATTTATATATATATTTATTTATGTGTGTATATATGCATTTAAATTGTAATTTCTCGTTTTTCAAATCAGTTGAGCTAGTCTACAATCTTGCATGTACCACCTACACAACAACTGCAGAAGAGAAATTAGAAATGCGTTCCCTGTTTGCCATCTGGATTATAGAGTTTGTAATTATGTGCTGGGTCATTTAGCACCGAGGGCAGAATGTTAATACAGGCAAGGTTTGTGTATGCACAAACAAACAAGCACAAACCTGTACATGCACTGAGTTTTTTGCAGAGCTCTGTCCTCCTGGCATCAGGTTATTATCCCTCTCGAGGAGCTGGGCAGGCTTTGCTGATCTGCTGTGTTAATTAGCCTTCCCTGGCATATGTATTCAGACCTGCCTTTCTTTTGCTCTCAGTCTCTCTTCACACTTACGCCATCACCTACTCATCTCTTATGCCACGTTTTATTTAATTCATAAAGCTCTGATGGTGCTCCATTTTCATGCATGACGGGGAGGCAGATCTGAATCCGCCATGAGCTGCTCTGATGTCGATGCTTTCAAAAAGGCGTCTACTATGTCTAACCCACCAGTGTAAAATGGGAAAGCCATGCATACAAAAAGAGAAATCTACTCAGGAATGTGTCATTAATGTCACCCCTCCCCAAACCTGTAACTGTCTGTTGAAGGTTTGGTATCAGCTCCCTTGTGTGATGCCATTGTCCTTGACACACTCTCCCCTCACATAATGGAGTCATTGTTATTCCATACACACAGGTGGGAACTTTATCAAGTGGTCTCTCTCTCAATATGTCCCTCCCCTCTACCTTTTGGTGTCTTTTTCTGTTCCCCTCTCTTGCTTTTACACTCCATTGTCATCGCCCACTGTATCCTTTTATTCTTCTGCATCACACACACACACACACACACACACACACACACACACACACACACACACACACACACACACACACACACACACACACACACACACACACACACACACACACACTCTCTCTCTCTCTCTGACTTCTCCTCTCTTTAATATATGTTTTCCCTACTCCCCTTGCTAAGGTGGTGCATAGACCACCTGCTGCAAGACAAACACCGGTTCAAACTCACACACTACTTTGCCTAGCTTTGTGCAATATGTGTGAGCTTTTTGTACGCATGATCAAGCAATACCCAAGTTTTAGCCCAAAGCAAACAGCCCTGTTTAAGATGCAAAGGATACAACAGCACAGGTATTAGAGGGAGGGTACGAACTGGTGGAACTAATAAGCCTCAAGCTTGATTGCCCTCTCTCAATTTTTTTTTTTTTTGCTCTCCCTTACTTCCCTTCCCTCTGGTCTGTCTCTTCCCTTGTAGCCAATTTATTAAAAGGCAGCTTATCTTTCAAGGTGTTTGATCAGGGGAACGAGAAGAAGGGATTGCAAATAGATAGAAAAGCCTATGAAACTTGTACTTTCCTGAAAACTGTCATACAAATATGTACAGTCCTCACTTCCCCTTGAAAGATAGCTCATTAAGAGTGTTTCAAGCAGAAGAAACAGATACACGCTACAGTCAAACATCCTCTGCCACTCCAGGTGCTTTTCACAGTGACACTTTGAAAAACTATTATTTTTATTAGAGATGGCAGGGATTTTGTAGGTAGACTTTCTAAATTGGTCGGCTGGACTTTCATGACAGTAAGCACATAACCAGTATGTCCTCCCACACGTGTAAAGTAACATGGAAAAGATAGTCCAGTACAGAAACTTTGTTTGTAAAGTGAGATTATCGATGCTAGGGTTTAAGTCTCAACTCATACCTTGGATTATCCACTCTAATGTTTTCACTTTAGATTTCAATTTTAAGATAATTTTTTGGGGGGCATTTTAGGCCTTTATCTTTTGATAGGACAGTTTTTAGGCATGAAAGGGGAAAGAGAGGGGGAATGACATTTATTTATTTGAAAATTGAACTGGAATAATTTCAATGTTTAGTTTTAAGTAAATCCTGACAGAAATTTAAAGCATGGCTGTTTCAGTTGCCAAACCATAACTCCATCCTTTTAAGTAGTTTTTACTTTATTTATATTACAAACCTCTAATACCTTTCTTCTTTATGCTCTTCGGGGGATTTCCTAAAACAGATTTGTTATCTGATTTCATCTAATTTAATGTCCCTTTATTACAATTTCTATATAATCCATCTCCCTCCTTACCTTTGAAAATGGAAAAATATCTCATACTCACTTGACAACTTCATAACTCACTTTTAGGCCATTCATTTTTTTTTCCTTTATTTTCTGTATTTTATTCATTTTCCCGTGCTGATTATTCCCTCTCCAGTAACTGCACAGCTCGTTCCTGCTCCTCTTTTTTTTCAGTGTCACGCTCCAGCATTGAGTCAAAGTTAATCGGCTTTATTGTGCACTTTTATTGCGCTGCAGAGCTTGGCAGTGAGCAAAAAGATAATGTCTGTTCATGAACTCCAATCTTCTAAATTTGTATGAGATGGCTTAATTGGGGCAATATCTTAACAAAATCGTGTAGTGGTTTTGCACCCAAGGGAACACAATGCATTTTCCGTCAAAGCGGCATATTTTGGAAAGCAAGGAGAGCTTCTACAGAAATGGCTGAGGTGGCAGGGACAAAAGAAACTTGGATTGAAATGTTAACACATTTTTCATTCCAGTTCCCAAGGGGCCGGTTCACGCAGCGCTGAAGGAACTTTTAATTACATTCACAACTCGCAGCAGAATGACTAATGAGAATTTGAGGCTTCGTGGATCGTCGCCATTATTTTTTTGGATTCACACCTCATGTATTCCAACTAATTGTTACCCAGCAACTCCGTCAGTGGTCGAGCGAGTTTTAATATATGTGAGTGAGTTACGTGAGTGATACGTGAGCGAGTGAAAAGCTAATAGAGCATATGGTAAATCTCCTCATTTAAAGATTCCTTCCAGGTGTGCTGCTGGCTGCTTAGCACATTGTCAGGAGGCATGTGGTTACAAACATTTCTAAAAGGAGAATTTAAAGTGTTGAACAAATAAAAGCAGGGCTGTTTTAAGGGGTAACTCCCACATTAAATGTAGCTCTGCCTTTATAGCTGGGAATAAATGTTAATATAAATGTACCATATGCATTATGTAATATGTAAAATAATGTTATTTTAGTGCTTCTATGAATATGCAATATATTTTTTTAATTATCATAACTAGCTGGAGGTCATAATTAACCAAATGTTCCATTTATTTAACTACAAAACTGAGTGAGTTTGACACACATCTCGGATTCAGTGTTTCTATCAACAAATCAGATTCAGTCAGTGCTGGCCCAATGCACTGGTGTTACCATAGCAACATTTCCCCCTCCTATCTGTCGCTGCCATGTAACCCCCTTGCACCTGTCTGGAGTGCGTCCTGGAAGGTTTTTACTTGGTTTGGACTTTGTCACTCTTCACTTGGCAGCGGGGGAAAGCTGAATTCACAATGACTGAAAAGCTGCAACCAGCAAACATAAACAAGCTTTTCAAGCCATGTTTTTCTTCTGCTGACTATTTGTGAAGCCACAGAGAAAAATGCACTGGGAGTTGGGTAGTAGTAGGATACAAGAGTAACCTGTATCACTATGGGCTCTTGGCATTTAAGACGAACTTTAAGACAGCATACCTGACAATAATGTCAGATAAATTAGCATTAAGTCCTTATTTAAGAAAAGGAAAAAAAAAGCAGGGATTGTCCAATTATAGCTGAGCTAGCCACAGCTGGTCTGTCAAGTTTTTTATTTATTCATTTATTTATTTTTAAGATGTTTCTTTTTTAGGCCTAAGATTGACAGGAAAGAGAGGAGAGAGAGGGCATGACACGGGACGGATTCGACCCCCAGTTGTTGTCAAGGACTCAGCCTACACGGGCGCACACTAGGGGTGGGAATCACCAGAGGCCTCACGATACAATATCATCACGATACTTATGTCACAATACGATATATAATTGCGATTTTAAACATATTGCAATATTCTGCAATATATTGCAAGATTTTTCCCCACCGCTAGCACACACTGAACTGGGTTAGCTAAAGGTTGCCCAGGTTTTTCTACATGTTTAAGCAGTGTGCATGTAGATAGAGAAATAGCCGACTTGGTTTGGAGGGTGGTGTCTTTTGTTGTCTAGGCCTACACAAGAACAAACGTGCATAAAATGGATTAAACAGTGGGTTTTCCTACTATAACTGAAGCTGCAATCATTAACATGTCCAGCTAATTGGCTTACTCCCTATAGTAGTAAACGAGCATTACTTCCAAGATCAAGGAGCACATCATTAGCTTACTAGTTAGCTATCTTAGCTGCTTGTGGACAGGTTATGTTCTAATAAAAGCCCTGTTCACAACTAATACGTCCACTGTGTAGTATATACCCATTACCAGAGTTTAAATTAACATTAGCAGCTCTGTTCTACTTTTTATTAGATTTGGGGAAGTTTACGCTCCTGCAACCACAGCCCAGGTTATATACGAAATAACGTTAGCGTTACTAGTCCCAAACACATAAGTTTAAGTAAGTACGGTAAGTTTTCATCCTTAACACTTTCTCTTGTTACATTAAAACTGAAAACATTCTGCTTGAAAATACGTGTGTAAGATAAGTAGCTTAACGGTATTATGTTTGAACAAAATAAGAGACTTACACCGCAATACAAGAATAATGCTGTTTATTCACGTTATTCAAGTCTCTCGTTTATCAACTGGTGAGGATGCTGACTTTTTGCCTGGGACATTGCTTTAGCATCAGTCCTTTAGAACTACATTTCCTTCATTTTATTCCTCTTCTCTTACAAATCAATCTCCACACAGCTCTCTGTCTCAATAATTCATCCTCTCTCTCTTGTGATCCCAGTCTGATTTGTCTTTCTGAGAAAAAAGAAGACACCTCAGATCTAGCTTGGGACTTGGGCTTCACTGTGTTTGTTCTTTCAGCACAATGGGGATCAGTGAGGAAAAGTGCTTTTCTTTGCTCGTTTGAGTCCAGAGCCCCCATCAAACTTCAGGTAGCCTATACTTAGAGGGGGTGTGGAGGTACAGACAGTTTCATAAATGTCACTGTACTTACAGCATTCTCTTTTCCAATATATATGTTTTAACCTTCCCAATCATTATGATCATCATATGAAAATAAATTTCTTCATTTATGCCTGTATAAGCAGATTTGAATTTCAATAAATTTGACACCTTACCAGAGCAACATTCACATTACTGGCCAGTACTTCTTATTCTGTGTAACCCTGAAATGAATACTATTATTTCTAAATGCCATGAAATTCCCAGACTGGATTTGCCATGTGTGTGTTTTAATACATAATTACAGAATATATATATATATATATATATATATCTCTTTGGGATTATTCAGTTTGTGTTTCAGTGCAGTTAACCGTGGCTAACCAATCAGCTTTCAGAAGTGATACCACTAAGAAGTGATTTAAATTTTTAGATCAGAATCAACAAAAGAATGAAAGAGCAGTGGCTACTCACACATTGAAGAGATTGAGGCCGATGCGGTAGAGGCGTTTTCGCATGACATCAGTGGATAGCGTGGGTGATTTACAGCTGGCTGGGTTCTCACAGTGGTAGCGTGGCAGGCTGAGGATCATGGCCTGCAGTGCCTCCTTGGACGAGGCTTCAGATGTGGAGCGTGCCTCTGTGGACGTGCTGCTGCTGCTCATCTGCTCTGAGCTGTTATCTGCGGTCTCGGAGCCGCACCGCTTGACCTCCAGCGGCTCCACCTTGGGCGAGCTCCCCAGCAGCGGTGGGGTTGCGTGAGGGGGCTCTGTGGGTGGCGGTACCACCACCACAACCTTATCTGGGCTTTGAGGAGCAGCCATTTTATCCAGAGGGGTTAGGGGAGGCTGCTCCTCTTCCTCCTCGAGCTCTTCTTCACTTGGAGGAGGAGCAGGAAATTCAACATCCTGCTCGTCTTCTTCAAACTCTGATTCTGGGGGTGGTGGGGGCTCTTGTGGGGGTGGTGGGGGATCTATGGGTTCAGCTGGGAGCTCTGCAGGGGGAGGAGGGGGTTCTTGGGAGAGGCCGGGAGCAATGGAGGCTGGAGTGGAGTTTGTTGTTGTGGAAGTAGACATGACAGTGGTGGGGTCTCCTTCTTGTTGGACGCAGCTGCCGAGGGTGACAGTGGACGATTCTATGACTGAGGATGAAACAAGGAAGTTCTGGCTGTCGAACTGCACAGTCACATCCCGGAACGCCATCATCAGCTTGCTTGCACTTCTCGACAGGTCACTTGGGTCTACTGGGCCTTGATGAATCGCTGACTCTCTCACAACACCTCCATCTCCTCCACCTCCACCTCCTGCTGCTGCTGCTGCTGCTGCTGCTGCTGCACTGAAGGAGTCGGCACTGAACTGATAAGTGCCGCCTTCTTGCAGTGAGCACATGGTCTTCAGGCTCCAGTTGCTGAGTGCGTCATCTATGGACTTTGCCAGTGACTGAACCTGTTCAGTGAATGAGTCTTCCAGGTCGGTCAGGGTGCCACCAACTGTGGCAGGCAGAGATGGCGAGCGCACCAATGGGATGCCTGTCAAGTTGCAGCCTTCTGCCAGGGCCCGTTCAGCAGAGAAACCTTCCGTGTTTTGCACACGGACCTTGCGCAGGGAGATGCGTCGAGGCAGACGACTCTCTAGCAGCGAATTGCGGATCTTCTCGAAGTTCTTGCTGAGCTGGTACTGGCGGAAGGCAGTCTGGATCTTGCAGGCAGCACGGCGGGAGATAAGGTGGCCACCGTATTTGTGCTCTAACATTTCGATCTAAAAAATAGAAGAAAGAAAGGATAGACAAGGAAAATAATGAATTACTGGAATTTCTGATGTGTATTTGAATTTGCATGAAGGAGATAACAGCCTATAAACTGTGAGGACAAACTGCAATTATTGGTCAAATATTTCTGGACTTAATCATATATGACAATTATGGCTGCATACTGATTAGAAATTGCAACAAGATATACACAGATAGGTAAAACAAAAGATTGCAGAGGACTCCCATAATCCCATGTATCACAGATGCTGTTATTTGTGAAAGGTCACTACCGGGGTTTCAACATTTTTCATATTCTCTTGCCTGTCACTGTGGTGCATGGAAAATGAATATGGTATGTGATTTGAAAAGCAGTGTGAAAAAACAGTTGGAGTGTAGGTGGGAAATGGATGAGCTAGGAATGGGATAATTGTGGTGGAAAAATAAAATAAATGAAAATCACAGGAGATGAAAAGAGTTGTAAAAAAGTAGTATTTAAAAATAAAAAGTAGTAGACAAATCCAAATATTAAAGTACTCCATATTCAAATAATATCCTCCCATGGCTCAGTAATTATCTTTTTCAAGCTGGCCTTGCGATGTGTGTACTGAAACTACAGAGTTTGGTCAAAGCCACAGTTCAAAAGATAGAACACAGTAAAAGCTGACTCATGGTATTTGGACAAACGTTCATTTCCTCGGCAAATAGAACTCATAATCTCTGCGAATTCCATAGAGAGGTCCTGCGCCCAACTTTAAATTGTCTGAAACTGAACAAGCCATTAATCTTGCCTGTGAAAAATTGCTCAAATGCTGTGGGAAATAGATAGAGATATAATATAGCAATCCTCATCTGGCTGCAGCTCAAACACTAGATGAGACCTCTTTGAGTTTCCCAGAACAATCAGGGGTGGGTATCTTTGGAAGTGCCCACAAAGCGCTCTTATCTCCTCCAGTCACTCCGAAATCCTTTTCATTCAGAATAAATCAATGAATATAACTCTGTGTCTGTTCTAACTGTATCAAGGGCATGAGTGTGGAGGAGGATTGAGCTTTGAAGGAATACAAAGGAACCTATCATTTTAGAAAAAGAAAAAAAATACAAATTATATATAATATAATATGCTGCATAGAAACTGCAATAGCATCACATAGCATTTAAATCTCAAAAACAGAAATGCTTGCTTTTTCCTCCCTAATGTTTTCTTTAGGAGCTGGTTTCTTGTGTCAGGGTGATATGTACATGAGGATTAATGTGGTCCAAGTAAAATATCCCTCCTGTAAATTTAAATGCATTCGAACGAACGTTACCGTGGCCACAAAGGATCATAATGTGACTTTCAGCTGCTAATCTCCTTTCGCTTTAGTACTGGACAAAGTCACCTAACCACCTCCTGATAGGCTGTAATGCCTCGAGGGTTTGCAATTTGTGATAAGAGGTTATTTCAACAAGATGCAGCCTCTGCTGCTGTCACTAGAGGAAGGGAATCACATACAAAGCTCTTACAAAAATGGAATGACACTGAAAATCCATCTTATCTACTCCATTTACATTTCACTGCAGAGCCTTTGCGAGCAAAGTGAGACGTACTGAGAATATTAAGGTGGTTTCTGAATAGGACGCTGGTTGGGAGCTCTACAGTATCTGCTGATGGCGACTTCTCAATCGCATGAAGACTGGCTGAACTCAGCCTGAATATTCATCACTTTTTAATCTGGATTGTTCTGTGACTGCACTGGGTGCACTCTTGAAATGACAAGGTTAGCCTTATCGCCATGACTGCGCTCCAAAATGTTGTGTAGTTTTTTTTGTTTTTTTTTAAGACAGGCACAGAGGTAATATGATTGACCCCATTACTCAGAAAGGTGTCCCTCATAACAAATTCTGCACAGAGTTCCACTGCAGAGGTGCCCTTGGACGTGAGAAAGGGCCGTCACTGAGGCTGCGTTTGATTAAATGTGGCAGTGGAGCTTGTTTGTTTTGCCTTTTGCGTAGGCTGGGTTGGGGATGATAAATAAAGCATTTGGGTCACATTGCTTTCTTTATCAGTGTGTATCCGATACACTTTGCCATTCAGATTACAGCCTCAGGATGAGCTGGGACATGAAGGAAGGAAGAATGAAAGGAGGAAGGTAGTAAGGGAAGTGGACAGAATTTCATGCCATTTGAGCAAAGAATATTTCGATGAGCCAGTGTACTGGTTTTACTACCGTGGTGAAACCTCCAACAATTTCTATTACCGTGATAACTTACGAATGTACTGTATGTCAATAATTTACAATCTCTTTTAGCTCTGTTTTGGTCTCTACCAACTCCTAAGGGAAACATCTGGCACCTTAGCTGCTAAATGCTCCACTTTTCTATCCAGCTAGCCACTAACTGTGGCTGTCTGCTGTTTTGTGTTCTGAGCAGGTAATGTACAGCAGGCTTTTTAACAGAAAATAGTTACAGCTGAAAACAGCGCTATGTGAGCGTGGAGAGTGAACCAATACAGTAAAATTGCGGGCTAAACAATGAGCTGAAACTCAGTACCAAGCTCCATAAAGCCGAGGGGAGCTGCAGATTTGGGTGATCATCCTCTGTAGATTCATCGCTACGAGCGACGCCTCTCACATTATACATTGTTTTCACCTTTTCCTACAAACATTTCCCCTCTCGGTGAAAGCTAGACTGCTGGTTGATGCTGGGTGACTGTGGAGCCTTTGAAATATTTTGATAATCGTGTTAATACCGACTGATATTTATGGCCACAATAATCATAGAATAAAAGTTTGATACCTGCACATCAGCTGGGACATGTCCACTGTACAGAGAACTACATGTAAAACAGTGGAAGGCAAAGAAACAGCAAAGAGATGGATAAACAGAGCACTGAAGAAATAAGAAAACAAGTGTATTGAGGGTAAGGTAAGACGATATGTAAAGAGGTGATGAGACCGATGACCATGCCAAGAGTGGAACTGCTGAAAATCCCCCCTATTAGCCAACTGTCAGTTCTACCTCTGATCACTTCACTAAGCGGTGATGGTGAGAGATTATTCTGGAGACGCGGTGCTTTGAGAGAACATGATGGCACTGCTCTGTTCCATCAGGGTCTCTAAATCGATTTTGACAGGCAGATCAGCAACATGCTGACCTTGTGTTCCCCTTTGAACAAGCGGGGAAAACAAACCAGTGCAAAGTGGTACGACACTGCAGTGTGCAGTTCTACATATATACATAGAAATGCAAGATACTACTTAGAGGAAAGGTAATTCTTGGGACAGATATAAATATTTAATATCAAGGACATAAAAAGGAGCATAGATCTCTAAAATGTGTGAATTCAAATAGGCTACAGTTTATATACAAAGAGGGAGGTTTAATATGAGTACAACAATTTGAGGTAATGGTCACAGTGAAACAGAAACGTCAGCTCAAATTCAAGTTGCAGGAGCATATGCTGATTTTGAGCATTAGATAGTGATGGTGGATAACATGGCTTGAAATATGGGACTTTTTCTGTCTATATATGAAATATTAATACCCAGAGGCTCTGAAAAAGAAATGGGTTTTAGTCTGGAAATGTTTGTGCTTTAACTGGAGATATGTCTCAAGACAAAAGGTCAACCGAAAGTACAATACACAGCTTTTTTGGTTGATTTCAAGAGGCAGACTTAGCTATTTCGAGTCATGCACCATGAATAGTGTCCTCCCTCTTCTTTTGGAGCATTATAAAATAATTTAGCTTGGCTCTGTCTGTCCACCTACCAGCACCTCTAAAGCGCACTAATTAACACGTTATATCTTGTGTGTTACAAAAAAAAAGATAAAAACGAGGTTGTGGTTTTATTGAGTGTTAGAGCCAGGCTAGCAGCTTCCATCAATTTTCAGTCTTTGTCCTAAAATAAGCTATCCGTCTCCTTGCTGTAGCTTCATATTTAGAATAGTAGTATTGAGCTTCTCAGCCAACTCAGCAAGAAAGCTAGTAGATGTAGTTCCCAAAATGTCACACTATTCTTATAAAAGAAAAATTAATGCCACAGCAACACAACAACATTGCTGTCCAGTGGAAATGATGTACAGTACTTCCTTGTCGGATTACACTATTTAAAAACTTCATTGGATTATCTAGAGAAAAAAAAATATGAAAACTGCTGTTTTGGAGATACATGTTTTTTTAGACAGCAACAATTTAACATATGCTGCTATTTTAAATGGTAAATTTGTGAATTGCCAAAATGTGTGGGTCTCTCCCTTAAATGTGAAAGAAAAGACTGTTTGTGAGTAAAACAGCAGATTATCAGATCTCACATGCTGCAGAAATAAGTGGGAAAATGCAAAAGGCACGAACATTAGCCTTCATGCTCATGCACACTGTCTTACAGCACAGAAACATCTGCATGATTAATGCGATGATTATATAACAGCAAAACTGGGACACAGCTAATGCTGACTGTATTACAAAATGAGGATGACAATAAAAGACTTGATGTCATCAGAGGATGGGGATCCGTTAAGCTGAGACATCCTTGACCAAAGCCAGTTACTGAAAAGGGTCAGTGGCTACGGAAAGACTAATTGTGACGCAGAAAAAAAATGACTTAATGAGTCCTCTCGGTCAAAAAACAGCAACCTATTGAACAGTGTCACCACATTTGCTAATAAATGCCGTTTTTGCATCAGCAGTTTTAAGACAAGCTTCCAAACAAATTGAACTAGCCCTTGTTTGATGTCACCTGCACATTTAAGTGCAATTATAAGTAAATACAATCCATCAGATGTAACTGTTCCCTGTTGAATGTTTCACTTTATGGAGATAAATGCCTTTTGCCATTTGTCATGGGCACCCCAATTACTCAAGCAGAGATCAGCAGCAATTACAGAGCAGAAGCAGTCGCTTAAAGTCAGGTCTCATCACCTATCACTTCATCAGCCCATAAAACAAAGTTCTTTGCAGTCAGCAAAGAACCTGAACAGGCATTACTTACTTTTACAATATCTCTCCGTTAGATGAACATCTTTTAAAGCCTCTGAACACCCACACAGGTGATTTCAGTTTTTCTGGCTGATTTGAACCTCTGCTCAGGTTGAAGGAGGGCTGGAGCTTTCATGGGAATTTAGTAGGTCACAAATCTTCATCTACCAATAACAATGATAAAGGTGTCATTTGTCCTGCCGTAACAGGTGCAACAAAGCTAACTCAGAGACTCAGAAAAGATGTCAATCAACCAGTCTAAACACACCCACACAGTCCTGGGAAGAGGTCCAACCAGCCAGAAAAACTCAAAACACCTGTGTGGGTGTTCAGAGCCTTTAAGTGAATTTGTCAGTGAGGAAAAAAGGTGTTGTGTTCCTATGGCTTTGGCTGAGAGAGTTCAAATAGACAAATGCAGATAGCAAGTGAGTCAGGGTAACTTAAAACAATTCAAAAGGAATTCAGATTTTGTAGATCACTTTAACTATAGCCTGGTTGACACCAGACCCTTCTCAGTTGTAACTGAGAGTGGGTCTGGGAAAGGTTCATTGATAGTTCATTTACAAAGGGGCGTCACCAACGGACGCCGCTCAAATGCCTCTGGGCGCATTGGATAGTCCTTCAACCAATCAGACCAACGATCCGGGTGACCGTCATGTTGAACGTAAACAAAAAGCTGCTCGCCGTCGCTGCGCTATCGTCGTCGCGTAAAGCCCACCTCAGCGGTTGTGATTGGTGTAAAGCCCGCCTCAGCGGTTGTGATTGGTGCCTCGATTTTGGGGACATTGGAAATGGGTTTGAATGGGCTCTTCGCCAGACTGACTTGCAGAGCAAATCTCAAATTTGCCGGAATTTCGTCAGGGTTTACCCAGGCTACTTTACGTGCGTTCATGGACATCGGAAAAACATTTTTCCGAGTGAAAACATCACCATTCACGACATTTCCTGTGAGAATCAGAGGTGGGCTGGATTTTACTAACCGAGTTTCCCAGTTGGTGATGCGTTGTTGACAACTGACGTTTGATGGAGGCGACTTTGGTTCACTGAACATATTTCAATGACAATAAACTGTTTATTGTGGACAAATTCCTCTGCCAAGAAACATGCACAGACATAACATGTTTAAATGATTCATAAATAGGCCCATGTATAAAAAAAAAACACATTATCCGTGTCTTTTCCCGTTGGTTATCCTGCAGATAACACAAACAAACACCTGGATGTGCTGTTTGTATGCTCGCATGAGAAAACAGCAGAAAATCTTTTGTTATTGTGGCCTCCATGTTTTCACACACCTGATGCTCTAGGCTACGGCCAACCGTTGGTGGTAGTCATGCAAAAAACTGTAATGCCAAACGCCAATATAACAGAAGATGAAGAACACGCATCCCGACCATGTGAACGCTGCCAGTCGTAAAAACAACGTAACCACGGGGGCGGTCCCTGTTATTCCGAGGTGGCATGAACGCGCCATTTAACTATCTAGTTGACGTGACGTTTGATTGATAAAAATGTTGTACTTCATTACTTAGGCTATATAAGATAATTTAAGCAGGAGTGACATCTACATTCAGAGATTAAACAAGGATGGAGACATTGACATAAATTGTACATTTTGTTCTAGCTCCCCACAGACTGTTCATTCATTTTGATATAACTTTTGTGTTTTTATCAACAGTCATACTAATGAACATTTCATTTTGAATATATAATTTGGTTTTCTAGAAGATAACATACATTTTTGAGAAAGGAGGTCAAAGAGTGTATTGACTCCACTTGTTTTCCCATTAATCCTTAGTGCGCAAAAAATATAGAATTTTATCATAATAATTATAATTTTTTCCATCTTTGTATAAATTGTAACTACCCCCCATCTTACTGTAGACTTGTTGACTTTTCGTCTGTAAACCATAACATGTGTGATTTAATTGTGGTAATTGTATGGTACAAAGGATTTGTACTTGCCCATTTATCCGAATAAAAAACGAGAAGAAGAAAAAATGTAACTGCCCATGGTATGAAAATAACATGTTAATTACTAGCTTTCTACTATAGGTCATCATTTAAAATTCATTGAAATTCTATATTTAAACCAGTTTGAAAAAAACGAAAAAAAAAAACGAGTTGAACTAGAGGTTTAATGCTCAGGTTGAAGGGATTTACCGCTCAAAGACTTCGTCATGAGTTTCCTCCCCTGCAATCAAGGCATCGCCCCGCAGATCCAATTACTCTGACATTGATCTGTAGATGCTTCAAGCCCCTGCAACCCCAGCTGTACAGACAGAAGATCAATCTAGCTGATCGCATATCTCCAGCATTGTTGACAGGGAGATAGTGAGAGATGGGGGACTTTGAGATGAGATTAAAAGGAGTGAGAATCTAGGTGGGAGGGAGACACGGGTTAGGCGCTAAGGTTAAAAGAACCTTTAGTATTGAATAGGGAAGCAATGAGTGAGGAAATTAAGTCAAAACTGAGTGAAAATGGACAGAGAATGAAATGAAGCAACCATCTCACTCAAATACATTTGTTTCAATTGCTGCTTGGATGATGTGTTTTAGTAAACATCCGCCATAATGCTTCAGGAGCATTTTTCCTGGCTAACTAAATTTAAACAAATACTGATACGGAAGAACACAATCCAAATGACTCTGACAGTGTCACCTCTGAATAGATTTATCTTCACGGTCTGGGGATGGTGCCCTGGGGCTGAGAAACACTTAACACCAGATGACTATGTTTACCTACTTTTCTGCGTTGTTGATGAAGTGTGCCCGAATGTGCCAAAGCATTTAGTAACTGTAATGGAAGTCAAGACTTAAGGGAGGGAGGTCAGCAACCTTTGTGCCTCATAAACAAACCAATTAATCCATAAACATTGCAAAATCTGACAAAAGAACATGCATGATGTGCAATTGTTATATTTATGGCTTCAACTAAACTGAGCCATTGTTGATTAATCTCACTCAAGCTTCAAAAACACTGTATCCTACATTTCCCATAATACAACATAACAGCATTTCCTTAGACCTTTGCTGTCTCCTAAATGCCCACTCAAACCCCACACCTCTAGTTTGCAAAGCAAACAGTCTGTTTAACATTTCAGCTCTCAAGCCCAGACCCAGGTTACCCTGATGACATCGTTATGACATCATAAGGGTTATTTCTTCAAACTCTGTAAAGCTCCCTTTCAGAAACACAGAAGACATTATACAACTGCTTTAACAGGCTGTGTTGTACTCCTTGTGACGAGTAAACGGAACTTCATGTGTAAAATCGGTGGAGTGCCCCTTTAAACTATTAATCGATTATAAAAATGTTTAAGCTCTTATCTCGATGGAAACCTAACTGATCAGGAGCACACAGAGAGCCCCACAAGTTAGACCCAAACTGCTGCCTTACCTGGTTGAAGATCCATTGACTGAAGAATGTTGGTTAGTTGGATGATAATGAAAACGGATGGCGAATGTTTGATGGTTCTTGAAATGGAGATGATTATGTAATGATTTCCAAGCCCCCTGATGGACAGCATGATAAGAACACAAACATGAGAACATGGAAATGCATGTTTAAATACAGTCACAGTTCATAGATGTATCCGTTTCAGACAAAATCGGTTAACTGGCTGTAAAAAGATGAGAACAGATAATAGGCACATGTTTTTATTCTTCATGGAAATGGGGGCTTTTCATCATCCAAAAGGGTCTCATGAAGCAGCAGACAAAAGACAAATTAAAAGGCTTTTTATTCATGCAGATACAAATGCAACTTGTTTGCACATACAGTACTCTTTATTTTACCCTGATGTGTGTATGTGTACGTATGCACCATTGCCAAAAGAATACAGTGTATGAAACCTAAAGCTTAATGTACATGAGTTGCTCTACTTTCAGTAAATTACAACAAAGCAGTAAAATACCTGGGGATAAATAATGTAGTACTTATACGTTCACAATCCAACTCTGGTGAAAGACAAAAGCCATGTGAGGATGTTGATGAAATGATGACATGGCAATGATAATAATGGTTCACGATGATGAAGAAAAGGAAGCTCATCATTAGTTGATAGTTTGGAAAGTCTAAAAGTACCGATAGGGATCAATACGACAAACAACGAAAAATAAAAATACAAATCTCATCAAACACCAGCTTCTCTCCCAAACCATAAGTCTTCCTCCTCAGACAGAGACATAACAAACATGTCAGACCACAAGACGTACAAAACACACAAGCCAAGTTACTGTACCTGCCGCCCTCCCGCTCTCTCATCCAAACAACACACCAACCCTCCCCCATCCCCAACACAACCCTACCTGCTTATTTTTGAGGTCAAGCGAGAGCTCATAGTCGGAGGTGGCGGAGTGCGAGCCGGCCCCGTTGCGCTGTACCCTCAAGGGCGAGGCCGTGTGATGCAGGCTGGCTCTCCTCCCCGCCCCACCTCCTTTTGCTCCTCCCCCTTCCTCCTCCTCCTCTTCTTCCTGTGCTGCCTCGCCCTCATGCTGCTCGGCCTTTGCCTCCTCTCCCTGTTGCTTTCTCTGTGCCTCCACAACTTCCTCCAACGTTTCCTTCTCTTGCTCCACCACCACCACTGTCTGCTCCTCTCTGCAAGGTGAAGGAGCTTCAGGGGCGTCCTGTGCCGCTTCTTCGCTCGGAGCCTTGACTTGGGGCTGAGGCTCAGTCTCGGGCTCGGGCTCGGGCTCGGGCTCAGGCTCAGGCTCGGGCTCGGGCTCAGGCTCAGGCTCAGGCTCGGGCTCCGGTGCAGGCTGTGGTTTGAGTTCGGGTTCTGGCTGAGGTTTGGTTTCGGGCTGGGGCTGAGTCTGTGGTTGGGGCTCACACTGGGGCTGTGGCTGTGGTGGTTGAGTCTGTGGCTGAGTCTCTTGCTGCTGTTGCTCGGGCTGTGGTTGTGACTCGACCTCACTCTGCAGCTCCCCCTCTCCTCCCTTCCCTTCCTCCCCAATAGACGAGTCTGGAGGAAGGTCATCGCTGCAGAAAGGAGGAGAAAACGCAGAGTGAGGTTGCTGCTGCATCCGTGGTGAGCTCTGACCTCTTCTCCAGGCTGCCTGGGTTAGTGGTAAGAAGTTGACCTTTTTTTATGGTCTCTCTCACTCTGCTACCAACTGTGTGCAGGGCCAGTTCATCTGTCTACCTGCTCTGTTCTGTCTGCTTCCCTTGTCAGTCTAGACACTGGCAGACAATGAAACGAAGTAAAAATGTACAGCACAGAACAGCTGACAAAACCACAAGAGTGTACAAGAGTGAAAAAAAGATCAAGAGCGATTATTTATTTCAGCAAAATCTTCAGAGGAGAAAATATGATAAAAACAAAGTTGACAGCCAATAGTGACACACACCCAACACACACACACACACAGACATAGGGGACAGTCATGCAGCTAATACAAATGTATCTACGCCTTTTAGACTATATGTGTGCTTGTATGTGTGTGAATGTTTGCATGTATGAGTGTTAGTGTGGGAGGTGGCTTTTTATGGTGTGATAAAACAAGAACGTGAAACACAGAGGGGAGGTGGCAATCTGTGCTGCTGTGTTTTGCTTTGCTCTGTTTCTGAAAAACCTATTCTGTTATCATTTATAAGCACCCTTTTGTCTGTGTTGCAGTTTTAGTGGAAAAAAGGGTAAAGGGTTTCTTACTTTGTATCTGTCTTTGCGTTTCAGTGTCTTCTCTCCCATTAGAATGTGATGGCCTTGGGTTTAATCATTCATATTGGCCTCTTAATGCATTAAATATAAATATATATATACATATATATATATATATATATATATATATATATATATATATATATAAATATAAGTCTGGCCCTGCAGTACAGGCTCTTCTGTCATGCTGGTGTTATTAGCAGTGAAAGATTAGAGCAAAATTATCTTTCAACCAAAAGGCACATCCACAATAGCAAGGAAACCAAAACATGTCATGCCTTATGTCTTTGTTAAATTACATAATGATTTCGATAAGGCAAGCCTAAAGTTAAAGGATCACCAATGTCATTTCAAGTCATCCCGGCGAGGACATTGTTTGTACTAAATCTTATGGCAATCCATCCAATAGTTTTTGAGACATTTCCCTCAAAACCACAAAAGTTAAACTCATGGTGGCACCAGTCGTAGTAGGACACACCGTCTGGAAACCATGAATGTTGAGATATTTGACAAGATAAATTAAAATGTTTAACCTGTTGTTGGCGCTAGATAAAACGTCAGAGGATCACCAAATTTACTAGAGACTTTCCTAGCACAACGGTGGTGCGGTGGTTAGCACTGTCGCCTCACAGCAAGAAGGTTGTGGGTTCGTACCCCGGTTGCCCCGGCCTTTCTGTGTGGAGTTTGCATGTTCTCCCCGTGTCTGTGTGGGTTCTCTCCGGGTACTCCGGCTTCCTCCCGCCGGCCAAAGACATGCGGGCTAGGTTTATTGGTGTCCCTAAAAATTGTCCGTAGGTGTGCATGTGTGAGTGAGTGGTTGTTTGTCTATGTGTGGCCCTGCGATGGACTGGCGACCTGTCCAGGGTGTACCCCGCCTTTCGCCCGACGTATGCTGGGATTGGCTCCAGCCCCCCCACGACCCTGTGCGCGGGATGAGTGGTTGACGATGGATGGACGATGGATGGACTTTCCTAGCACAAAATTGCATGGCGATCCATCCAATAATTGTTGAGATATATCAGACTAGCGTTGGACCGACTGACCGACATTGCCATGAATGGAGCCATGCTTTTAGCATGATAGCTATATGCACAAATAAATCAACATCTGAACACTTAATTAATAAAAGTGTTCAGACGTAATGCCAAGTCCTGCTTATGTTTCTGCATCAGCATTGTCACAGTTGTACAGACGTTTTATAAGGGCAACTTGTTAGCATCAGCATATTTTCCTGAAGTACTGTATCCATTTGAATTTGAGCCAGGTTTACACACTAGTTGACAGTGTGTTATTACCCATAATAATAAAATAAGACTTTTTTTCTCCTCTTATTGGATACGGTGATAAGACTGAAATCAGTGAGCATAAAATCAGGACACTCAGGCTGCCATATGCTGAGTGCTGCAGAAGAACATCGGGATGTTCTCCCCAGAGGAAGAGGAGGCTTCAGAGAAACGAAAAAGTTTTAGTCTAAACAGAAATCTGTAAGTTGCAGAGACAAGTTAAAAATAGTTAACGGAGGAGAAAATGTACCCTCTACATACCGGCCGAATGTATGTGTGTATTTGTGGCTTATATTTGCTGTCTTATATAGATGTGTGTATTAAGAAAAGTGTGTATCAGTCTATTTCCTAGTCCAGAGTGTGTTGTGTGTGTACGTGGCCTTGAACATGAAAAAAGACAAACAGATTTGTGTGCAGCAAAATCCCGTCTGCTTCCTCTTCCTCCACAGGAGGCTCACTTCTCATTTTCATCACACATGGCAGCACATAAACTCAAGGTGAAAGTATCTTTAGCGGAGATGTAGCTGGGCCTGCAACTTCTAAAATTAAGCTTGTATGAGTAATGAATAATGAATAGGGGAAAAAAATCTGCTGCTTCTTGTGCGAAAAATAGACCTGCCTGGCAAAACAGAGGACTTCTTTTAGGAGGAGAGTTGTTCTGTGTAGCTGACCGTCTCTGCTCACAATGTTTCTGCTCATTGTTGTGGATCTAAATGTTCCTATTTGCATTTTGCAGGAACACTTGTTCTGGGGAGAGATAATCTGACAAACAATAGGCTTCGTGGGGCTGGATTTAAGTAAAATACCAAAAAAGTTACACACACTGATAAGGTGTTCAAAAGGGATTATGAAGGGACACAGTAAAACAAATTACCATATAAAATGCCATATAACATATGCATATGTATATTCATGTAAAGCAGAGTTTTGTCATCAGTATTGTAAACAACTTCACTGATGGCTTCACTTTCCTGCAACCTCTAAGTCTGTCACTCATATCTCCGAATATCAACTTTTCTCATCCTCATTCCTTTCATCCATTTTGTCAAGCTTTCTGTCATCCTCTCTGTCCAACCTACGTGCACGCACGCACGCACGCACGCACGCACGCGTACGCACACACACACACACACACACACACACACAGCCTTCCTGCCACTATGTCCTCCACCAGGTAAGGAGATTGAGCGGTTCCAGCTGTCAACGTGACTGACGAGGCAGAGAAAAGCCCTGGATGCTGCCTCTCTCTCCTCTCATCTTTCCATACGTCAGAAGATGAGACGGATGAGCGCAGCGGCCTCAATGCGTTCCAACCAGAATATAATCACGTTGCCCGCTGATGTCTCCTGCTGGCTGGTACTTTAGTCTGGTGTGAGTTCACGGCTGGTGTGTGTTGTTTATTTAGTGTATCGCCTGGACAACAACTTACAATACAACATTGATTTGAATCGGGATGCATGAGAGTTTAAGCTTCATTGTGCTTCTGGCTGCACAATTTCCATATGTGCAGCCTTTGCAACTGTGTGTCATTTTGCAGCACTGCAGGGATGTGAAACGTACTATATTTATGCTGAGTATGAGTATGTGTATGTGTTCTCGCATGCAACTGCTTTCTATTTATGTGTGTGTGTATAAGCACAGGTCCTTTGTTTATTTGCGGTAGATATATTTAGATTATTTACTTAAAAGAGCAGTGTGTAGGATTTAGGGGGATGTATTGGCAGAAATCGACTATAATATTAAGTATGTTTTAATAAGTGTATATTCACCTGAAACTAAAGCCCGAAACCCCGACCAAACTGCGGTGCGGCAGCCTCGCCCTGGCCGTCCTCCTCCACCTCAGGGTAGCCAACTCATGGGGTATAGATATGTCAGTACATTCAAGGAATAGCAGGCTCCGCTTATCCCGTGCAAATGCGCCACACAAAACTCAGATGTGGGGGGTTAATTTCTAAGTCACACAAGGTCACCAGATGATACTAATCCTGTGCGAATAGGGCTTAACAATCGTGTTTGTGTTTGCTTAGAATGAGCCCTTCATATCTACATAAGTAGCGGGTCCTCCTCCACCTATGTTGCACAGCCATGTTTCTACAGTAGCCCAGAACTGACAGACCAAAACACTGACTCGCAAGAGTGCTTTTTCGCGTTTTCACGTTACCTGAAGGCCACCATAGGTTCTCCTACACACTTGGAAAGGGAGCGGTGAGCGGAGGGGTATTCAGTTGGTTGCAATCTGCAAACTCACTGCTAGATGCCACTAAATCCTCCACCCTGCCCCTTTAAGTAAAACCACCAATTCAACAATGTAAAACACTCAATTGCAAGTAAGTTCTGCGTTAAGTAAAATTACAGAAGTATCAGCAAAATGTGCTTAAAGTATCGAAATTACTCATTCTGCAAAAAAATATCCCCATGATATGATAACATACCTTAGGTTTTCAATGCTGATGCATCAATTTTTCAGCAGCATGTTGCTGTTTTAGTAGGTAACAAAACGTGTTTATCCATGCCCTCTAGATCGACATATAGAAATGTTCTCCGATCGACACCCCTATCGGCAGGACAACACAATTTGTCTGTGCCTAAAAAAGCCAGTTTGGTTAGATTCAGATACAAATGTGACTTGATTAGGTTTAGACACAAAACACCTCGTTGGGTTTAGGGAGAGATCATTATTTGGGTTGAAATAAGTACTTTGTTTTTATTGTTTTATTGTTATGGTTACAATAGTCTCGCTTTGCCAGACCTTCCTCCACCACGGTGCTGCGGAGGAGGGTCTGGCGAGTCCATACAGAACTCCAGGATGGGAGAAAAACGTGAAATGGTTTATTGGCATTTCTTTAAACCAATCACAATCGTCCTAAGCTCCGTACAGAGGCAAAATAGCCTCAGGAAGGAACTTGTTTTGGTGGAACGTGTACGTTCAAAAGTTGCTTTAGTCGTGCAAGAGAAAACTCAGATCGAACAGACAGTCTATCTAGCTGTCTGGATTTACCCTGTAGAGATCTGAGGAGTAGTTAACCATAGTCATTAGGAAGCAAGAAACGAACAGCTGTTCCCCGTGTTTAAGTCCGATGTTTTGTTGAACCATGCATCCACATCGTCCTCCCCCGTGACTCCTTCTCCTTATTTGCTCCTGGCAAAATTACTACAGCCACTAGAGGACTTGAATGTGAAGATATGTAATTCTGGGGCACTTGCTGTAAATACTGATGCTGTTTTTCTTGGGAGGACAGTCTCCTTTAAATGCAGTTTTGTCCATTGGTGTCCCAACCTAGGGGCCAGGCCCCTCCAAACGGTCACAAACAAATGAGCACACTCCCTAAAATGTCTAACTATTCCTTTAAATATAGGAGGGAATAATTAAATGAATCATGATTTCAAATATAGAAGGGCACATAAATATACAAGAAAATATTACAATCCTAAATTCTTGTGGAGAAATATTTCTTTCATGTTTATTTTTATGCCAGTATCCAGCAGCCATTAGACGTACTATATCTTCTATATATTCAAAAACAAATGATGGGCTAAATAGACAGATGTCTACACTTAAACTGTTTTGTATCTCAAAATGTATTCAACATCCAGTGCGAGTGGTTCCACTAGGAGGGAGGGTAAAATACTGATAATATTGAACCCCAGTGCTGACTATAGCCACTGAGCAGTGTGTAAGGGTGATGACATCTGACAGGAAGACCACTATCTGCAGGAGGTCCACTGATTGTGTCTTCAGTGTGAACTCAGTCGCTGTGGGCTGCTTCGACTTTCATTAACCTTGATTTTGCCGCATCATCACTGTGGAGGTGTGCAGCAGCAGAGATGAGGTATCAGGCTGTGTGACTACTGGGATTCAAAGGGTCTTTCCTATGGTGTACTGCAGCCAAAGAGTTACTGAAGAGGGCATTATGTGTAGAAAACCATATCAGCAGAAGTCATAGCAAATGAGATCCCTGAAGAAGCTGCTTACTGCCATGGTTTCTTGCTCGAGAAAGTAGTTTTGTTTCAATTTTTGACTTGGATTTTACATTTCCCCATATGGAAGAAGGATTTATTTGTAGCTAACAATAACTTATCTAAATATTCTTTCATTTCCTGCCTCTCAAAATCATTCCGCTTTAAAACTAAGCAGGAATCAGATGCCTTGTTCTATTCCCCTTCCGCTTTCCCTATATTATATATATATATATACTGTATATGTTTCTCGTACTACTCATAGAGAATTAATCAGTTCATCAAGCAAAATACAAGGGCAGACTGTAGAGCAGAAGCTTCTGCATAAATAAGCTATTTCTTTTTTTCTGATGCATGCAGAGGGTAACGTATGGGGTTAATTTGCTGAATATATGCAATACAAGTGTATTTGAAATTCATCACAGTTTCCGCATCCAGGAAAAATATGACGTAGTGCCAGGCGCAAGAAAAACACAGATACAACTGTCCTGACAGTTTTGCACCATTGCCATTTCTTTTTGGACTGTAAATCATTTTTATTCCAGTTCATTTAATAAGCTCTCAGCTGAAAAACCAACAGCCTGCTTCAAATTAGCATCAACAAGACTCTTTTTCTCTGTAATCATGGGTTCAAGTTGAGTAATTTTTCTTGACTGTTAGCGGTCACAAAAAGTACATAACCTAATTTCCTCCTTCTCTTAATTAATCTATGGCCTAACCTCCTGTTAACCTTCCTGTGAACACACATTTACAGCGGTTCGGGATGAGACACTCCACTGACTTTCACTTTTTTTGTGTAATTTTTAAAATATATTATACTGGTTAGCGCAGTCAGTGCTACAATGCGAGTGTCTGTGTGTGTACTAAGGAGAGTGAACTGTCTACTGGGATATATAGTAGTATGACGGTGTGGATATAAGTGTTGCATTAGGAATGAGAAGATGATGCAGAGTGTGACAGAGGCATAGAACGTAATCCGGCCGAATTTCGGGAGGGACCGGAGCAATCCCTGAAGTTGAACGTCATGGATATAGACTATAAAATTAAACCGTTGGTTAAATCAGTTGTATAATGTCTTCTGTGGCCCTAGAGTAACTTTGTAAAGTCTGAGAAAATAACCCTGATAATCAACTCGAGACATGAACATTTAGGCAGGCTGGATCTGGGTGCTGTTTGGGAATTGTAGGATCTGCCAATTTTGAAACTTGACCCATGAATTAAGGATATCTTGTACTCTGCTACATCAACAATTTAAAATTTTTTTGAGCTGACATCGTTAATTTTCAAACATGTGTTAAGTGAATCTACTTTATAACAAGATTAACAGTCTACAGCCATGCAGCTTTGCTGATGTTAAGCAAGTTTAATATTTACTGTCTTGTTCACCATCTCAGTTTAGCATGTATTTGCTAATTAGCACTAAACAAAAAGTACAGCTGAGGCCAATGTGAATGTCATAAATCAAATACCTGTGCTGTAGGTACTGGACAGGAAAAATCAGGGTATCAGTAGTCAGTGGGCTTCATCCTCTGGGCACCATGAATGTCTGTACAAGATTTCATGGCAATCCATTCAAGTATAATACAAAAAGGACAGACCCTTAGAGAGAGAATAAAGGCCTAAAGTATAAAATAAATAGAACAGTATCTCTCTGGAGTCAGATACATCCATCTGAGCCTCCTTTCATCAGCAGAACATATATCTTGTCTTTGAGTTTCTGTTTTCCATGAGCAAGGTCAAACGGAAACATACATCCGCTACCCGAACACATCTGCTGCACCATCGCTCCTGCAAGAACCACCATCTTGTTTTAAAGCCGAGGACAGTGGAAGCATTTCACGTTTTCTGCATATTGTGTAATCTCCAGTTCTTGGCCATGGTGACTGAAGAAGCTTTTGTGTAGAATGGCTAACAAATATAGCCATGGCATGTTTAAATCATGAGAGAGACACTGGATGAGTCATATGGTTGACAGTATCTATGCCTTTTTTTTTCTCGAGGACAAGATGTCAAATCTTCTGCACTTATAGCGTGACTTAGAGCATGCTAGGGGAAAGATCATTTTGAAACAATCATAAAACTGATTGGTCCGTCTAGAGCATTGATCAGATGAACATTAGAAAATGGTCTAAAATGTAATGAACTCTTGTTCAGAAACAGGAAGAATTAGGTAATAAAGTACTATTTGAATAGTTTTGTAATCTAGTCTATTTGTAATAAAGATAACATATGCATGGAGTAACTTTACTACTTTACCAAACATGGCTAACTCTACTCTGTGAAATTCACCCTGAGCAGACATGCGGTGATGCATGCTATGTAGTATCCTCATTGTACTGTCTATTCACCTTGTGTGATCAATCCTATGATGGATTGGTTATGGAGATGCCAATCAATACTGCTCTTACTTGGGCGGGACAGCACTGCTCATAAATAGCTCTATTTAGCCAAAAAGAAGCAAATAGATGATAGGAAACCTGGCATAAAAGAGAAGTAGTTTGTAATTCTGTATTTTTACATGTAATCCATACATTCTGAGCACTGGGAGTTGACTGAAGAGGACTGAGATCAATGTCGACCAGTTTATGTCTCTGCATAAAGCAGAGAATCAGCCTTCAGCTCTTAAAGTCCCATGCAGGCACTCGGTTCTTTTATCGAATGCCAGTGATCGGTGTCACAGGGTGATCAAGTAGAGGTGACTATTTTCGACTATTTTTAGCATTCTTCAAACCTGTATATTTGTGTTTGAAACGAAATATAAAGAAACAGATTTACCTTATAGTTTTAGATATTATTTTGCTAACAATTCACATTTCCATAATCATCCAACGAGACAGACTGAAAATCTTCATCTTCCTTTGTACAAAACATCCCACAGTCAGTTCTCTAACAAATTTCGTGGAGTTATTTTGTAGAATGAAAATTTACATTTAATGGATTCCTCTGTGTCATTTTCTAGATATAAAAATAGACTTAGAAATGCCCGGCTGTGTGAACCATGTGATTTTGGAAAAAAAGATAACTCTTAGTGAACTGTTGTTTTTATTGTAAACATGGCAATTATTTCTATACATGCTTTTTTAATTACATCTTTATGATTTTTTTGCACACTAACACTTAAAATGTATTTTGATTTTGTACGTCTACATTTGCCTATGTCCTTTGGTTTTTATATAAGCTGCTACAGGTTTCTACCACACCCTCACATCTATTTTTGTATTTATTTAATGTAATTTGTTTTTTATGTTCTGTGAAACAAATAAACTAAACTTAACTAGGTGAAACTATAAAACACAATCTGTCATCACGACTGTATGGGTCGATTATGCAAGCAGCTCATACCGACCGACAATCGAATAATAAAGTTTCTTGTTAGGCAGCGACGTTTTGTGGCTGTAGAAATTAAACCAAGAGCAAATGAGGAAGTGATGTGGCAAAGTGTAAGAGTGCCAAATTCTGCGTGAGGAGGTAGGTTGGGGTGGTGGATGGGTCAAACAAACACAGTACACTCAGGAGACTGGCGTTTGTCCCCCAAAAGTCAACTGTCATTTTGAAAGTAACTGAGTTTTTCAGACCAATCCCTGATGTTTTACTAACTCCGAATGAGTATTTTTGTAGCCTAAACCTACCTGATTCGGTTTCCCATTGTTTACTACATGTTTAAAACTTTGCCTGTTGCATTAAATACAATAGTCACATGATTACGGTCACATTATTATGCCACCATCGTGCAAAACGTTAGTATGTGTTGTTTTGGGAGTCTTTGGAAATCAACCTACAGTATAATGTTGTTAAGGTATGAGGATGTGTTGACAAAACAAGACATGGAACACTCAGTTTCATGCCTCCAGCTGTAAAAGGGTAGGCTTTTATTAATCATGTTGAATTTTAAGACTGAACGAGGACAGTCGCCCTAAAGGATTTAAGAACAAACTGCTTGCAAATACAGTACGCAAGTATACATCCAGAGACCATTATAACCACAGGCATTCCCATGCAATGTCAATGAAATATCTTTCCAGCAACAACAGAGTACAGGGTTGGGCTCGTGAAATATGCAAGAAAGGAATTCAAATTGAATCTCTTCAAAAGCCGATGCCCTGGGATGTGGATAAAATGGAGGGAGGTATAGAAAGAGGAAGAGGGAGAGAGATGGCAGCAGGGTAAATTGCATCGTAGATTCATAGTTGACACACTTGGTATTGGTTACTAACACATCCAAGTGCTTGAAGCTGCCTATGACAGTAAAACAGTTGGCACATTTGTTTAGTATGAACATTTAACATTGGCAGTTTTCATATTCAATAAAATTGAAGATTTGGAAAGCAGATTTAATAGTAATTGTTTGAATGACAGTATTCATTGCCTGAGCACTTTCTGCTCAGGAAGACCTCACAATGCCATGCACAGTGTGTCCAGTACGTAAAGCCTGCTTTAGACTGTCATTGTATTTTGTCTTTTCTGACACTTCTTTCCCTTATTCTTATTCACATCTTGTTTACACATAAGAGTCACAATGCTATTTGTATACTTCCTGGCAAAAGCAGCTTTTTATGGGCGCCTAACAGAGAGGCAGAAAGAAAAAGATGTGTTCAAGAACAACAATGCCTGGAGAAAGGATTTGGCTGCTGCTTCGCCTCGTTGTAAGAGGAACAAACAATTGTGCTGTCCCCCTACCCTGATGATTTCACTAGCTAATTGCCTATTATGTGGCCTGTCAGGGGGAAATACAGTTTTTTTCCTTATTTGTCTCACTTTCCAACAGTTTTGTCAACTCTCGGCTAAGTATTACACAACTCTAAGCCGGCCTTCTATGATTGGTTATCTGCTCCAGGTAGGCAGGACCAGAGTTTTTTTTAAGCCACTGCGATGTTAACATTGTTGCACGTAACTACATGCTAAAGGCAGTTAAATATGGCATTTTGGCTCTCAGTGTTGTTAAATTCTCCCCAATTTCGAGTCACATTACTCCTGATACATTTTCTGTAATGTAGTATTTGGTTTAAAAGCCTTTATCTATATTTGACTGTAGAAGTGCTGCTATATTCTATTAGTGTCCACTGCTAACTATAGTAGCTACATAGCTAACGGCAGTAAACAATGTCATCTGGGCTGCCACTGTTGTTAAATTCTCCCGAATTCCGGGTCGCATTACTGCTGAAACATGTCCAATTGGGTAGTGTTTGGTTCAGAAGCCTTTATCTGCGATTTTGACGGCAGAAAGTGCTGCTTCGTTCCACTACAATCTAACGTTAGCATAGTGCTAACTATTAAGTAGCTGCATGCTAATGCGAGATAGCTGTAATCTTGGTGGCCGATGCTGGTCATTTCTCCCCAAATTCCGGTCACTTTACTGCTGGGACATGTCCGGTTGTGTAGTATTTGGTTTAGAAGCCTTTTTTTGGGTGATTTTTCACGGTACAAAGTCCTGCTTCCAGGAAACATGCTGACCAATCAGAGCAGACTGGGCTTTTTCGGGAGGAGGCATTAAAAGAGACAGGCGCTCCTGCAGAGCGTCTCATACAGAAAGTGCATACAGCTACAGCTTTATTATGAGAAAAATGAAGTTGTTTTTTTAACATTAAAGCATGTAAACTAAGCATGTAATCTAGTACAAACACAAAAGGCAAGTTTTATCCTGAAAATGCTATATAATAGTTCAAAGTGAAACAAAAGATCTAATAAGGCCACATAACGATGTAATTCTAAACTTGAGTTCTCTTAGGAAAGAGAAGTTTGGATAACAATTATTAATTTGAAATTAAGTTTTCAAAAGGTTTAAAGAACAGATATACATTGCCAACATGTTGTAGGATAAAAACACAATAGCGAACAACCACACGGATAGTTACAGTATGAGAAAGAAAGGGAGGAAGAGAAGGAACATGAGACAGTTCTTCATATTAAATTAAATCTGAATGTCCCACAAAAATCTTGAATGAACTTGAACAATATAAATCATCTATATAGTCCTGTTCACATGTTCCACAGTCAGTAAGGCAAGACCAAACTCCTTCCACAAGATTGAACTTTTGACAAAGATTGAACCATTTACCTCACTACAGTGCTTTCTTCTTCTTACTCCCTTATTAAAGAAGATGAGCCACCCACAGCAACCTCCCGGGAGCTACTTTATGTAATGTGGGTGAGCATGCACAGATAGATATTACACTTTCAAATGTATTAACATTTCTTTTGGAATTAGCAAATTTATTCTGATTAAGGTGTTTATGTAACCCAATGAGTCTTTAGTAATATTAGTGGTATTAAAGCTCCATTTATTTACAGCAGCTATATGTACTATTATTCAAGCCATTTCATAATAGAATGCCTTAAAAATCATAGTTGCCAAGGAAAAATATCATCCTGTAGAGCCTTCATCATATTTTGTATCTAACTGCTCTCCAACTGTCTTCATCATTATGAAACCAGAACAAAACAAATGTTAAGGATGACTAATATTCACTTCTGCCACCTCAAAAAAGAGCAAAAAGTGATGTTACTATTTAAGGTTACATAACATAGGTAGGGTAGGAATTTGGCATAAACAGCATTACTAATCTTGAAACCTATTTTTAGTTGAGTTCAGAGACTCAATGGCGATATTTCTCCAGTAATAGAACTTTTGCTCTATTGATTTGCCAGTCCAGTCAGAGACTGAGGGTAAATGACAAAAGGTTGAAGTTATTTTAAAACCATAAATTATTTGGGGCTTTTGAAAAAACATTTCGGGCGGGAGCTGCAGAAGCCACCCCCTCTCTCCGCCCCTGCATACATCCTGAGATGGTGTGAATGGGGCTAACAGTGTGAGCTGCAAAACTACCTGTTCAGTACTTGACACCCTAGGGAAGCCAAGATGCTACTGTATCAGAGTTTATAGAAACACGTAACATTGATAAAAGCATTAATTGCAGTGTTGTTTGTCCAAGTATGTTTTTCTATATAATTTTTGCCTGTGATATGTAGCTTTAGTTTCAGTCTTTTAGCATTACATTGCGCATGTAGCACCGTTTTGAAATTTATATGTGTAATAACTTTGCTGAATAAAAAATACAGTCCTGCTGCTGCCTTACTTTTCCTAAAAGAGTCTGTATTTTAATTTAAAATTGTTTGTATATACATTACACAAAAGGCAAAGAAAATAGAAACACTTTTACCTATTTCGGCCATACACGGTCATATTGACCGCTCAGATTTTCGCAGTAATTTTTTAAATCTTTCGCGCAGTTGAAGATGCATCTTGGTTGCTTAGTAACTACCATAGTCTCTGTCAGAGAAACGTAACTAGCGGTCTCGAGTAACATAGGCTACTATGGCATGGATGGACTCTGTTCTGAATCAGAAGGCAAACACCGGGTGCTCGCTCTGTGAAAGGCGAGGTACACGTAGATGGCCAGTGGCTGTTAACATGTTCATATAACTTTATACATCCTCGATCTGGCTGGAATCATTGCACACATCCTCTCCAAAGAGTGCACCAGCAGTAAAATTGTCCGGAGGAAGTTCATGCAGCAACTGGCAGAGGAGCTGAGAGCGGAGTTTATGGAGGGAAAAAGGGCAGCGGCGCACGGTCCGAGCAGCGCTGCGCACCGCAGCAGATGCCAAAACGGAGGCAGTGCCAGGTTAGGTTATAGCTAAATGTTCAAATAAGATAGTTTTAATTGTTATTTGGCTGTTATGAGTTAAGTTGAACGAATTTCCACACAATATTTTTTGGGATATAAATGACGGTTTACTATACCATGATATGAATTATTCAAACACGTATTACTACTGAAAATCTATAATTAAACTCATTAAAATGTACATTTTGGTGTAATTACGTTTTTCTAAAGATATCCTAACACAATACATAACACAATATTGCAATTAGATATTTATCATGAGAGATTATAGAGTTTGGAATCTAGTAGTTATGGAACTCCGGCACTTCTAGTGTTAATGGCATTAAGTATCTAAGACCCATTTGCAGAGCTCTCATCAGCACATTAAACATTAAAAAGTCAGCTTGAGAGGGGGTCATCCCTATGTTCCGTCATTTCTATGAATTGTGATATTTCAGAATGGGACGGTGAGAGGATGAAGCCTTCTCGGCAGCAGAAAATATAGATTCACAAATGGAACAGAAAGGCTCACAGACATGTCATGGAAAATGAAAGTGAAACTGCTCAGCGTGGTGGTAGCTGTGATATTAACATCGAACAAGATGCTGCGAGTGAGAAATTCCCCAGGTGTTGAGGAATGACTTGGCTGTATGCAGGATAAAGATGAGTTCTGAGAGGATTATCGATACAGTACTAAAACTGATTGTCTAAGAGATTACATCCAAAACAAAGAGAGACAAGTGGAGGGAATGGAAATATACCGTACCTCCAGAATGATTTAAATAGAAATGATAGAAGGCAGGATGAGATATGGAAATGGAAGATTGACTGTAGATTCTAGCACTTTTGAAGACAACCAGTGATAAATGCTGCAAATGTAGACACAAGCAAGGAACAAATGTACAATTTGTCATGAAGCTAAGGTCCTGAATAAACTAATGGTGATCCAATTTTTTCCTGAAATACTATATATATAATGATTGACTAATTTGCAGCTGCTAAGGAAAGCAAAAAAATGAGTTGAAACTGCAACTGTCATATTAAGCAGAAACATAGTATGAAAGTAAATGTTGGGTTGATGGTAGAAACTTTAATTAACTCACGTACTGCATGTCAATCTTTTCCTCACATGTCATTTTTAATAGGGCATTAGGTTGTAACCATTAGCTAGTTGCTGTCCACGTAGAGAAACCTAGATTGGTTATAAAAGTTGTTTATTACCATTAACACTGATACCAAGTCAGGTAAAGCAACATTTTAGTGTTTAAAGAATGTACTGGTGTCGAGGACAAAATCACTAATATAGCCTAAAGCTTCAAAATGGAAATTAATACTGGGAACAGCTAGCTAAATGCTCTGAGCAATACAATACAACACATCTTTGTGGAGCCATGTTTTTTCCACATTAACTGAAACCGAGCTTGTCTTACATGACAAGAAAAGGCAGTTCTGATTCATGATTTTATAATTATATAACCATAATGAGTAGAAACATACCGTTTTTTCAGGGTTTTGTGCAATAAATCTAAACCCTTACATCCAAGATTGATAAACTTTATGTCCATACTTCATGAATTTTCGGCCATTTATCGCTGCTAGCTTTGATGCTAACACCATTTAGACTTTTCCATTATGCTTCTTCTTCTTCTTCTTCTTCTTCTTCTTCATGGTTTATTGGCGGTTGGCAAACTCAAATTAAAGGTGCATTAGCGCCACCAACTGGACTGGAGTGTGAACGAGAGATAAATGCAGAAAAAAAAAAAATAAACTAAATTCTCTTTACTATGGAGCCCCCCTGGTCCCACTTTGTCAAAAAAAAATTATTATAACTATCTCGTGGCCTCAAGATACTATCTCTTGGCCACGAGATAGTATCTCGTGGCCTCAAAATAGTAACTCGTGGCCTCAAGATAGTAAAGTGTCTGACACATGGATCCTTTGTTATTAAACTGGACCCTGTAGTGTAGTGCAATACTTCACATTCTGTGCAATATTCTCTGTTTTAATATTCAGTGTGCAATATAGTTTGCTGCAGTTCTGCTTCTATTTATTTACTAGTACTGTTCATCACAATTCTGTTAATACAGTAATGTATATCTTGTAGGCTGCATATCCATAATCCTTTATCATTCTTCTTCATATTTTATAGCCTATATTTATACTTTTTACATGTATATACTTGTTTATTTACCAACTTATATTATTATTTATATTCCTTTAAATGTCTTGATGTGCACATCAACTGTGACACAAGAATTGTACCCTGGGTTATCAATAGCATCAATAAAGATCAATAAAGTATTTCTGATTCTGATTTTAAGTTAGCCTATAGTCGAGTGTGCAGACTGGTTCATTAATTATTGAAGTGTTTCACATTTTGGTAGTTTTGAATGTAAGAAAAGCATGTGTCCGTGTAGCCTACGAAAAAACGTCAGCAGAGGGCGTTCTAGGCTTAGGTCACGGTACCTCCGTCTGGCTGTATTTCCATATGTGTATTTCCCGGTATTTCCCAGTTGACGGCCCAGTTTAATAACGAAGGGTCCATGTGTCAGACACTTTACTATCTTGAGGCCACGAGTTACTATCTTGAGGCCACGAGATACTATCTCGTGGCCACGGGATAGTATCTCGAGACCACGGGATAGTATCTCGAGGCCACGGGATAGTATCTCAAGGCCACGAGATAGTAGATAGACTTCCCAACTTGCGAAATGGGACCATCTGAGGAGCATGTGAATGAAAATATACTGATGAAAGACAGGTTTACAAACCCTGGTCTCTAATATCATTATGCCCACTAACCTTTTTATTTTGCTGTGCTATAACATCACACTACTTCCTGCTTCAGCACACAGGACATTTAAACAACAAACGACTGATGCTGTTGATTTTTCTGGAGGAGACAGTCTCCAAATTATGTGCACAGACTTACAGTGTGAAGCAATTCATTTCCGTTCATACAGGGTTTATTTTTCACCAGCGCTAAGTGCTACAAAAGAAAAAATCGTGAGAGTAGGTTGTTTATTGTGACGATGGAGTCCAGGCAGAAAAGGTATGGTCTGGCATCGTGATCACTATTCACCCGTTGGCACGTTCTCCATTATCTGTCAGTATTCTCACACACACACACGCACACACACTCATATACTCCAAATCAGTCTCCCCTCATCGGTGAAATTGCTTTCAAGGGAAGGGTAAAAAATAATGTTTCACTGTGTTCATTCTACAGCAAAAAAATAAAGTTAATCCAGGAGGTGGGCAGCGTTGTGTTTCCATTGACTCACTACTAGAAAGCGGTGAGATGGCTATCCCATCAACGAGCCGATAAGAGCAAGAGTAAATTCAATTACATCTCAGTGAAATGTGAAAGGTTTTTCTTCCAGAGTGAGAGCCCGTCCACGCCCTTCACGTTTAATCTTTTCTCTGACATTGGTCCTCTTTGGAGGTGATGTGGGCCACGACCAGTGTGGTTGGCAATGTCAAAGCAGGTCTATCTCAAAATGGGCTTAGTGGGCTACTGTAGAAGCAAACTAATGGTGCGTTTTATGCTTACCAAATGGGGTGAAAGAGTGGAATCAAAAAGAGAAGGTTACCTGGTCTCCAATAATAAGTCTGACTTCACCAACAATGCCCTTAACACTATAGCGTAAAAAACTAAGTTCTGCGAGAAGCTACATTAACTTTGAATGATCATGAGTCACTGAGACTGAGACACTGTTTTCAGCTTCTTTTTCTTTCTTTTTGTTCAAGGTCTCTTAAAATCTTGAAGGTTTCTGCTCTGTTTTTGGACTGAAACCGCTGGGTCTCTTTAAACAAGTAACTCGTTTTGACCACCCATCACCTCTTCAAAACAATGCTTGAACTGACAGGGAATGACACAGCTTGACATACAAACTGCAAAGATGACTCACACACACAGTTGAAGTCATGGTAACGGCTGTACACTGTGCACAAAAGAATGACAAAGTAAAAAGGGATGCTCTATGAAACATTTCTTTTCATCAGCGTTGAGTTGTCTGAAAGTGGCTCGTTCATTTTAGTGAAATGTGGAAACACAAAAAGCTAATTTTTTAGTAGATATGTCTTCCTTTTAATGAATACATAACTCCTCATTTCTAATACTGACCACACATTATTAAAACAGAAAAATATGTTGTGCATAAGGAAGTTAGTGTGTCTTTTTACCGGATGGAAGTATCTACATCATTAAAACTCCCTCTCCAATCTAAACCTCAACCTTTCTCCTTTCACTCCCCCTCACTCGCCTCCTCTTCATTCCCCGTCTCTCATTAAAGTGAGCGAGGCGACTGCAGCTTCAGGTCGCCCTGTCAGCAGTTTTTCGTATCCTCCTCCACCTCCTCCTCTCCATTCATTTCCTTGTTGATCTACTGTCGTGAGGCTGTCAGGACAAGGACTCTACCCGGTGATGTACGCTGAACCTGACAGTGTCACCCACGCCCGGGACACCTAATGTCCCTTCACAGGGAACAGAAGGGAACAACCTGTACCCTTTGGATCGCAACTTGGTTCAGTGTGTGCGTGACTTAGAGGTGAGGCAGGTGTGCAGGATACATGCAACACACATTTCCCCCTTTCTTTCTCTGTTAATACCTGCCTCTGTATGTGAATCTCTCACTCTCTCATGCACCTGCAGGTTTTTATTTTTATGTTGTACTTGCTTGTGGCGTGGATTCATTTAAACACACAGTAATGATCTGGCACCAACAGGAAACCCAGATGTACAAAATTGCACCTAGCTGCGCAAAGGCAATACACAATCATGCCTGTTGGAGTGGAGCTCTGAGATTAAGCCATCAAATATTTGACACACCAGACTGAAATCTTTTATGAACATGTCTTTTTATTTTTTAATATGTAACCCTAGCTTTTTTAAAGTGGAGGCATCATACCTCGCCTGAGATAAAGTCATAGAAAAGTATAAAATATGTTATGAAATATAGTATAAGGCTTATTAATAAGGATGTCCCAATCAAGTTTGTTTTGGCTCAGATACATAGGGTTAAATATGTAGCTGAAACATTGAAATAACAAAATGTGCCTTCTAAATTTGGCATACTTTATTTTTCACAAGATAGGCTACTTTGTCCAAATACTGGAGGTCAAAACTATAAAGTTGATAACCTTAAGTTATTGATATGCATAAAAGTTTAACTGGGAGAATGCGTGAGTGTTTCCTCATCAACAATCTTTGGCTGAGTACAGACATCGACTTGCAAAGAGCACACAAACCAGACAACAGATACGTTTTATTTTGGACTGTCATCAACATACTCACAGAATTAACGCTCTGATTGATAACGACTGATTCATCAATCACATTGTACTTTTGCTTCGCAGTAATTAATTAAAGCAGCAAATCCGAATGTCAGGGGGAAATTAGGGTTGTAAAAACGAACCCATAGGCTATAAACCAGAGAGTCAGATATTTGGCTATAGTCATACAACCACAGAATCAACTCAAATTCATCAAGAAAGTTAGAGCGTGTCCGTTAAGTTAAGTAAAGTTAACAAGAGTAGCGGTCAACACAATGCATGTAATATTAGCATTAGCAGTTATTGCTACTTCCAGTTGAGCTACTCCTCATATTTACTGAAGCCATGTGCTGTTTTATTTACAGGGGCATGAAATCACACATTGTTTTTTCAGAAGGATGTCACAGAAAAAAACACTCCTGCAGAAAATGATTCACATGATAAAGTTGTGCATAATTTGTATTTAAAAGGTCAGCCAGAGCCTCATATTTTCTAAGCTCTTAGTACCTCTTCTGTTAGCTGCCGCCAAAATGAAGCAGATTGTTAATTCTACCCTCCATTTGAACCCAAATGAGATTTACAGCTCACACTATGCCCTCTTTACTACCTCTGCAGCGGATGGGTAGGGCAGCTGAGGGCACCAGATGCCTGCTTTTCGGACATTTGGCTCTAGTTTTCCCTCCACAATGAGGCGTGCTGTAACACATTCGCACTGGCTGACATGATGAGGGTGAAAGGGATGGTCATTGGGCTCAAATTTTAAAACTGCAGTCATTGACTTCTTTACTGTGACTAGGTGTGACAGAGGATGAAAATTTGGGCTGACGGCCAAAAGCAGAAAGGTCAGGACAAAATGTGCAGCAAGCATGTGGATAGACAGATGTCTCTGACTGGCATGACTTCTGTTTCTCATTAGCACCCCCTGCTGACCAGAGGGGATTTATTTTGTCCATTTGTGGAGCTGCAGGCAATTTAGACCGTGGGACAGCTACACACAAAGAACTGAAACACAAACACACCCATCCCAGGACATTACGCTCTTTTTTCTTGACTCACACTCTCTCTTGCATACACAAACACTCACCTACACACACAAAGGGGACATGTTATTGCAGCACGGTCAGGACGGAGTTGAGCTATTGACTGGCCTGCAGAGCGGGACTATGGGTATGATGGGACCCTTGAGATGATGGAGAATAATAAGATGGCAGACCATTAAAGACAGTCAGAGAAAGGAACAATGGAGGGGAAAGGGAGAGCATTAATACTAGCTTGGCACATTGGGTGTGCTTGTGCTTGTGCTGTGTGTGTATGTGTGTGTGTGTGTGTGTGTGTGTGTGTGTGTGTGTGTGTGTGTGTGTGTGTGTGTGTGTGTGTGTGTGTGTGTGTGTGTGTGTGTGTGTGTGTGTGTGTATGAGAGGGAATAAGTGAGATGGCGAGAAAGAGAGGGATGCTTATTGTAGGTCAACGTGCCTATATATTATACACTGTGCTCGAAATCTTTATTATCTGAAATCACAGGAGCCGGTTGTAGCCAGGACATTCATCTGAGCCGTTTCAAAAGATCAAAGATCTGTATTCAGGCTGAGAACAAAGTGAGTCATAATCTGAATTGAACTCGTAATGATCATTTAATTTTTCTCTGAAAAATGAAAAACATTACGGGAAAATGTGCATTTATTGTTTAATTTCTTGCAGTGACTCTGCTAGCACATAATGGTTATTACTGCATAGCAAGCCTTCCTGCATCATATTTCAATAGATATTATGGCAGTAGCTTTGCCTCCAGGGACAAGTGAGTCGGTGACCAAAACCATTGTTTAACATGGTGCAGTAAGGGATAAAGAAAATGATCAGAAACCCCCAAAAAGAGTTAGAAAAACTGCTTGCATTAGGCATTCCATGTTCTTTTCTCTGCCTGCCTCTGCAGAAAATCAAAAATCATTATGATTTTGTTATTACTTCCAGCAGCACATTTCAGTGGCAGTAGCTGTGCCTCCAGAGACCAAAACCATTGTTTAACATGGTGCAGTGTTGGATATAAATGATCAAAAAACCCAAACAGGGTCAGAAAAACTGCATACATTAGACATTATATACATTGCAGGAAATCTAATCATTGTGCTTATACTTTAAAATATAGTATTCATAATACTATAATAATACTATTCATAATAGTAGCAATACTACCAACTTGTACTATTAGAATAACAAATAGTATGAAACATATTTATGGTACACCAGCAATTTGCACTTTCATAAAGACTCAGAAGTCATAGATGTATTTATAAACAACGGATGCCGCGATATCCTGACTTTAGTCCCTAATATGGTTTAAGCTTCAAAAACACCTACATTTCCCATGATGCAACTCGCTAGCAATTATTTTTCATTAGACCTTCCCTGCCTGGTAAAAACCCAAATCTTTTAAATTCCACCAAACCCCAGTTTGTAACACAGACTTTCTGTTGTAATTTCGTGGCCAAGATAACCCTGATGATAATTACATCATTAGGGGTTGACAAAGCTCAGAGCCACAGTTTTTTTCACAGGCTGAGTAGCAGCATGTAAAATTGGTGGTGTGCCCCTTTAAATATTGTATTATACTACATTACTATCATCAGCTTGCAGTTTGTCTGTGTCAAAGAAGATCTAAGTAGCAGGCCCTGACATTTATACTGAGGCTGAAACTTAAAAGACTGCTGATTCTGAGACACACTAAGATGCTGCAGCAAAGTCATCAAAATGTTGTGCTTTATTAAATCTCCTCTGCAATAAAACCCTCCGCTTGCTTCACAATGCTGAGATAAGCTGCAGAACGGAAAGAGGAGAGGCTCTCAGATCTGAACATTTGACGCTCACCACTGTTCTGCTGGAGAGAGGGCTGACGTGACACTGTGCAGGAATGCGGCAGAGTAGCGTATAAAGAAGGTGGTGTTCTTTATGTCTGCCTAATCAAGGCCTAAATGCATCAAAAACGGTGAATTGGGTCTATGATCATGCAACTGAGCATGAGCAAATTTGGTATCACTGTGGTTAGTGTCTTGCATAAAGCACGCCTTAAGGTGAAAATAAATTAGTCAGAGCATCACTTTAATTAGAAATTACTCCAAGCACTCGCAGTCTTTAAAGCTCCTTTCATTCATCCACAATGCCACTGAGTGCTGATTTCAATTTCGGGTGAATTTAGGCTACCTAAAACCCAGAGGATGTGTTTAAAAAGGAATAAGCTAGAACAAAAACCAACAGCTGAATGGACGGACCCCTGTGGAGAATGACACATAAGTGCTCCTCTGATTGGCTAAGAGACAAACCCCTTGAGCCAATAGGAGGATGACAACAGAAAAACAGGGGGGGGGGGACATAAGGCTTACTGATGGAGTTGCAATTTTCACAATAACGGAGGACAAAAAAAAAATTCATACATGTTGCACATAACACTCAGACACGCCTAACTCCTAACAGAAAGTCTCTGGATGTTATGCCGTATCTTCCCGCTGTGCCCTCTGTTCCCATGACAACAGAACAGCAAGCCGACAACGTCACTTTATCCAGCTGAGGCAGCATGATAGCATGCAACAGAGAGAGACAGGCAGAGGGAGATTATGGGGTGAAGAGGTCAGAGAAATTTGGTGAACTGTGATTTAGAATACCATACTTATGAAATTTAATTTGTGGATGCACAGGTGAGACTAATGCTGGGTGTCTGCTGGCGTGAGGACAAAAGCAGACATGATCTTGCACTTTAAGTTCGGCCGTGTGTGTGTGTGTGTGTGTGTGTGTGGCCGCAGCACATTTCATCAAAGGCAAGTCCCCCTGAACGACTAAAAATAGCTTCAGGCACACTTTCCCATCATGCCCCTGAACGTCCTCCAACAGAACGGATCAATCATCATACAGTATATCAGTTCCTCCATCTGTCTCAATGCATCATGGCTCCTGTAGTTCTCCCCAACAGAGACAGAACCTCTATTTGTCTCTGTTGCTGCTACCCAAAGTGACAAAGCATTTCCAGCTGTGTCCTTATTCATCCCATGTCACCTTTCCATTTGGCAGACAGCATGATTCCACTAATTAGTGCAGTTTTTTATTAATTCCAGTTATTAATTAGAGAAAAGGGTGTCTTGGCAAGACAACACAGCTGTATACTCTTATACAAGCAGAGGTGAATTAATTTCCTGCAGAAACACTGTCATTCTCCCCACTGAGATCTCTCAAGGTGTCAGCTTCATCTTAAACACTCATGCCATCAGCTTTTTATGCGTGTATATTATGATCAAGGACATTTTGAGGTGCAGATAAAAATTATGAAACAAGCCTCCTAAATTGAATCTGGCAATGACCCAAATGTGTTGTCCTTTTTAAATACTTCTATAAAGTCATATGCTTTACCAGGTGCAGTGTGTAAAAATGCCTTTCCTCTAATTTAGTATTCTTTATAGCCTATCATAAAAGATAAGGTTGTAAACTTTAATTATACTCAGGGTTAAAAAAGTTCAGATCACCACTAATTTATTCTGATTAGACAAATCCAAATGAACCTACAAATCCTACTTTTAACTTTTGAATGAATGGTTTTACAATCCATTACTCCAAAAATACTGATACACTTCATTAGTTCATTAAGATTATCTGATTAAAAAAAGTATAAGGAGCTCATGAACTTGATAACTATTTTTTCCTCTCTGACAAGTTAAATCATTATGGCAGATTTTGTGAGCCAATTGCTGGTGTGTGTGTGTGTGTGTGTGTGTGTGTGTGTGTGTGTGTGTGTGTGTGTGTGTGTGTGTGTGTGTGTGTGTGTGTGTGTGTGCAGGTCATTTGTCAGGATCACAGCGGGAGGACTGATTTGAAAGGGGTTTTAGATGGTGAGCAAGATGTCAGTCTTTCTGTGCAGACAGTGAGCTGGGGGGGGAAAGCGGTCAGTTTGGCAGCTGAATCGTCGACAGGCTCAAGGATCATGCCAAAAATATGTGATGTCACCTGCCAGAGGCTAACTGGTCAGTTTATATTTAACTCACTGACCAAAGAGTGTTTACTATCCTATTAGCTCCATCATTATATGGATGACTCAGCCATCAAGGGATATGTTGCTGACTTGAACTATTTACTTGAATTCATTTCGTGAAGTACCGTGGAAGCACGGATACACAGCAAACTTTCCGTGTTTGTGTTAGTCTTTCTGGGATGCTTTTCCAGCAATGTGCTCCTATTTATAAGATGTCTGTTGTGGTTGCTTTCACATTTTTTGACTTTGTTTATTTGTTTCTACATGTGGAGCACTAAAGCTTATAACTCACTCACACACTCATATACCGATTCATTTAAATTCAGCACGATGCAGATTCTCTATAAGGGGAGCTGTCCAGTTATTGTTTAACGTGCAGGAAATGAAATAATAAATTAATTAATAATTGTAACAGCAGTTTAGACCTGTAAACGTCACTGGTAATGAATTTTGCAAATTGATTGTTTCTTTGTGACTGAGAGACTACACTGACAGGGCTAGTTGGTGAACTGCTGTCTGATGAGCTAGCCACTAACTTGCTGAGATTCTCTATTTTCTCTCTACTGTTGTGTTTACTCCCCCCCGTCACAACTTTCATAGTACTCATTCTGTTATCTGCTCTGTGTTTTTCCCTGCTTGCCACTAACTCTCATATCATTGCAGATCTAGCCACTCCCTCCTGCCCTGCAGTAACCCCTTTCCCGCCATTTCCATCACCTGACATTCTCCGCCCACTTACTCACCTGTTTCCCATTTCTCCCATTAGTCCTGCAGAATATATACCTAGCCATTTCCAATCACTCCTTGCCACATTGTGTAGTTTGCATCCGCCCTAGCGTGCCACACTTTCTTTCTGCCTGCCTCACACAGGGATTAAAGACTCTCTGCCTAACCCCTACCTGTATAGGTTTGTCTGTATTGACTGATTAACTGGTTTTGACCCTTGCCTGCTTTTTCACCTTAGTAAACAAGAACTTTTATCTTACTCCTACTGTCTTTGTGATGTGCTTTTGAATTCAAGCTCGTTGTGTTTCGGAGCCATTACACCCTCTGCATTTTCTTTGGCATTTACATCATTTTGTTCAATTAAATAATGGCTGAAGAGGGAAAATAAAGCTGTCCAATCTAACAAGCATGCTAACGTTCAGGAAGTTAAATAGTAGACTAGATAGAATTAAAGTGAATGGTGCAACACAGCTAATAAGCTACGATGGCCACTTCCACCATTTTGGACAATCTGGTTCTTGATCCTCTCAAAGGTCATCCTTGTAAAGGCTTGCTTTTGGTTATTTATTTTGACCGCATGGCAAATGCACTAATCCCACTAATTACATTGGAATAAATTGAAGTCACTGCCAATTTCAATCAAGTGTGATCAGGCCTTAAAGTTGCCACTGGTTGGACTTGAAGTTTGCGTCCAAAACTGCAGGGCTTCAGCTCTGCTCTTGGGTTATATTTCTATTTATTTATTGGAAATATAGAGTGATAGTGCGAACAACTGATTTGCATTTACCGAATAATTGCTCTACTTCAAAAGTTAGCAGCATCACTAATATTATCACTATAAATTTACTCTATATGGCAGTAATGTGCCCTTTGTCTGGGGCATTTCTGCTGCATTGTGTTTTATCAGAGGAAGATATTGCACAAGGGACCTTGTACGTTTTAAGTGACATCTCTAACCAACCCTAGCCAACGATTTATTGGCTACTTAACTGGACAAGGTAGCTGAGAATGCAGCTGCACTCTAACTGATCTGCTGGAAGAAGCTCTACCTCACAGTGTTCAAATGTGTTTACACTATAGACTGTAAAAATAACCTACCGGTTTTGTGGACTGACGTTATGAAGCCTCAAGTTTGACAATTTGGCAGTCACCATCTTGGTTTTTTAAACCGGACGTGACGATATTTAGACGAGAGGGTGGAGTTGGGAAACCAGTGTTGTTTATGGTTGCAATGGCGCTAAAAAATGCAAACGATTTTCAACCCTTCTGAAACAAGTCATCCAGTGGAGATTTATCGTCGGGTATACGCGGAACTGCGGGTCCGGGTGTGATGTATCTGCATGTACGGCAGTTCACAGAAAATTGACAAACTTACCCTTAAATCAGCAGTTAATGCTAGCGGTAGCTAGCTAGCTTTGTTGGCAGAATGCTGAAGAAGACATTTTTAGGCAACCGAAATGTTCAAATTAACTTTGATGAAGTGAAAACACAGGACAACACCCAAAAACACGGCTATTTTAATGTACACAGTGCCATGGATAAGCATTGCCAAGCCTCTTATCATGATCATGTAGCCACGCCCCTAAAGCATCCCCTGCTTTATCGTCTATTTTAAGACAAATGTTACCATAATTTACTAAATGAGCATCATGCTGTATTGAAGAAGACTTGAAACTAGTGATTGAGACCATTAACTCATTATGAAAATGTTTAATGAGTTTATAAATCAAGGGAGAAGTAGGGTCACTTTCCTGGAAGCTTTTGTCCATTGTTTTTACAGTCTATGGTTTACACATACTGTACACATCTCATTTTTTGATAGAACAACACTGCAGTTATCACCATTTGCACAAAAAAAGCTGTTTCTAAAGTGAGAGTTCATAGGCAACAGTTTCACGGTAACACTTTGGATGTGATCCCAAACACTTCAGTCAACCTCACACAGTGGCATCAAACTGTGAACATAAATTTGTGTATTAGAAAGGTTATCACGAGCAATCAGATACTATTTTGAGCTTGTGTTTTCCTCGTCCTAGTGTCCACAGTTTGTGAACGAACATTTGTATGTGAATCTTATAGATGTAAATACTCAAATTGTCATTATTCATAGTTTTGCTTTACCATTCTACAAGCTAGAATATTCTAATAACACTTTCCTTCCATTTATTAGTTTTCTGGGGCCCTGTGTGTTGACCACAGCTGTTCTCAGTTTTGCTGCAAAGCAGAAAGTTAAACCTCAGGTCACCTATGGAACTGTAAAAGTAACAACAAAACTCCTGTGTGTAATTTTAGCACACCGCAGCAGAAGATGGTTCACACTACTAATCGAAAGGCTATGGCCATCCTGCACAATCAGCCCCTTCCATGAGTGATTATAGATCTGACTTGGTGACCCTGAATACAAATCCGCTATAGTCCCCAAACCCTCTGATGCCTCCTTAAAGCCTGGCAAGAGTGACCAGACTGTCAGGGTCAGTTTCCAACCTCCGTAGGGTCCTCATTATAAGTGACAGTGAAATCCTCAATTCTTATTTCAGTTCACAACTTCCTACTTTCTCATTTAAATGATCCCACATATACCGTGTTATTACCTGCTTGTTTCCCACTCCCTAACTGATCGGATAAAGCTCCCCAGGTGCAGACAGATATAAACCAAGAGCAAGTATGGCTTCAAATTAGTGCAAGGAGATCTTGTTGAAGCTCACGCTGGTGCCCTTTTCTGAGCTGACCCCTCTGACTCAGAGGTTTGAATTCCTCTCAGTAGAAAGAGCGGTGCAAATAAAATATCAATGGTTGCCCTTTGTCTGTCAGCTTCAGAGTGTGAAATAACATCCTGAAGTGGAGGCAGTGCACAAACAGGCAATGAGTTGTCCTTTTTAATCAGACCCTGTTGTAGATCCAGGTGGCGATTGGATCCCCTCAATCGCGCAAGACAACAGAATTCACTCACTATTGTTTTATTTTTTTGAGGGTTTTAGTAATTTGCGCATGATTACAGCAGTTTGCATCAAAAATTGCAAAATATTTTCTTGGAGTTATAACACAGTTATAATGGAGTTAAATCTAAACACACACACACACAATCCTTAAATTGTTTGATTCAGTATAACTTACACTTTCTAAGGATATCATTATCTCTGATGTCCATTGCAAAAACAGTGTCCATAAATTTGCTTAGAAATCATAGATTTATAACTGCACAACTTGCCTAAGAATAATCACATTTTTAAGTTTTCTTCAGTATCAAAGTAATCCATTGATAGTAGGGCTGGACCCGAATATTCGAATATTCGTTCGGTGGGTTGGTATTCGATTTGAAAATTTGACATTCGAATATTCGTTTTTTTTTTATTTTGGTTTATTTATTTTCTGCATTTATCTCTCGTTCACACTCCAGTCCAGTTGGTGGCGGTAATGCACATTTAAGTTGGTTTGCCAACCGCCAATAAACAAAGAAGAAGATACTGTCGGTACACGATGACGCCCACGTCGAGTATTTAGCAAGCTGGGCCGAGAAGCTAGCGGCGATAACAAGTGCGGAAATGGAAAACTGTTTCGCGTTTTTCCGTTGTGATTCGGCCAGAAACTTCAACATTGTGAGGCGAAGAGATCGTTTTGGAATATAAAGCTTGGATATTACATTTCCTTGGACTCTTAGGGATTTATGAAAATCAAGTTTTGGTCAAAATACCACTTTGTTGCTGAAAGGACAACGAAAACAGGTATGCATGCACTCTCGGCATTACGGCTGAATTGTTTTATTTTCTGTTACTTTGTAACAGTTGTGTACATGGCTGTATATTTTAAAGATTTAATGCTCTAAAGTTATAAAAAACGCTCATGAGTGGAAGTTTTATCGAGGTTACAGCGACGCCCCAGTCACAAAGTGTCCCGTTGACGGGACAGTGATCCGAGGTTAAAAGTTTATTAATTCTGAACGCGTCTGGCCTGTCTATCTATATTGCACCAAATACGACACTGCACTCCCTTGTGAAGTCGTTTGGATGAAAGGTTCTCAAAATAATCAAAATGCAAACAAACAGTCAGACACATAGAGATTCCTGCCTTTATTAGAGATAATAACATGTTCAGCCCCCTCTCTCCGAAGCTTCGAATATTCGATGCTCATTACTACCGAAGCTTCGAAGCTCAAAAAATGGTATTCGGACCAGCCCTAATTGATAGTTGTCTGTACATCCATTGATGCAATGCAAACAGGAACAGCTAATAGCTAATTTGGCACACTTTTTACCAGTGCCACTGCAAATCTTTTAAAATATGAAGACAATTACATAGGCAAAAAAAAATAACCTATGCTCAAGTTGAAGGCCACAGCGCAATTGAATCCATGGTGACATTCTACTTCCTGTTTACATACCCAAAAGCATTGGAAACTGCAGTTCCACAATGTAGAGATACTTAGAGCATGATTATTCCCTAAATAGAATTAAGACAAATAAAAAGAAATGAGAAAATCCATTAATATTAGCATGTGGTTTTTGTTTTACTTTACTAAGGCTCAGAATATCCCATCAAGATGGTATTTATATTCCTGGAACACTGACATTCTTCCCTAACCATTGATATACACCTATGTGAATGAAAAAAAAAAACAGCAAAAAAGCCTAGGATTAAGAAAGCTTAAGTGACATTTTGGCCAGTCTATTATTATGGATATCCCTGCTGATCTGGGGGTGTGCACAGTGTTGTGTGTTTTCCAGGAGTATGTAAATTATCTAACTGTGTGTATCGTAGTGACACACTGGCACACACACGTACGTTAACACACACACACACACACACACACACACACACACACACAGAGAGACAGGGAGCTATGTTCTGAGCACTGCCAAGCCAAAGCATGCAACATGATAAAAACTTTTTTTTTTCACATGAACACAGATGTATTACATGTGTCAACAAGAAGGCTCACCAGTTTCCAGCATGGGAAAGACCCTACACATCAATGCATTATGGTAGTTTTACATTGCAAAGTTACACTTCTGTTACATGGTAATATTCATACATGACTCTTTCAAACTTAACGTGACCACAGTGGAGAGACAAGCCCAAATGAAGTGAACATGATTGATGATGGATGCAATGAGGTGTGGGTGCAATGTTATGTCGCCGTGATGTGATGTGGTGATGCCACGTGAGTAAATGATCAACAAATCACTGACAACAATGCGGAAGAAATCAACAACAGAATACAGCTCTCAAGAAGAGATAAGACGCAACAAGAACAAAAATGAAAAAAAGACAAAACCACAAGCTGCTTTCTGTCTTGGCCCCAGAGAGTCCTGCTTTGAAGTGGTTTGCTTCAGAGATTGGCAGGGAGAGGTTGTTTAGAGGAGTTGGAAGGGGTTTACAAGTTAGCAAAGACCTTCTGTTGTGCACTTTGTTTGTACCTTTAGCTAATGGTCCCTAAGCACAAAGCAATCACAAAACACAACAGCACCAAACGGCTTCTATCAACCAAAGTTCAAGCTGCTGAACCACGATCGATTCTTGTCTTTCAAATTTCCCCTCCGGCCTTGATTTTATGAAGTCACTCCCGTTCAGTTTTAACCACTGCCTATGGAATCTCATGTATTTAATAGAGGCATAAAGTGACGCTTATGACAACAGCTACTGTAAGAGACTTACAGTACGTCTGAGAATTTATCTGATAATGGCTTCTATGTTTGCTGCTCTTTAAATTGGCAAACAAGGCCAATAATAAGAGTTAACTGCTCTCCTTTCCCTCCTACATCGCTCCGTCCTTCAGTCTATCCACGTGGCTGATTTAATACAGCACAGCTCTCTGAAGTGTTTAAAATGTGATTTTTGTACGCTTGTTGGTCTGCAGCCTGCTGTCACTTGTTATGTCCGGCACCATGGGGACTACAATTTCCAATCAATATGCGTTTGCCAGGCTAATACAATGCAGCAAAACAGTCCTGTGAAAGTAGCAGTCCACAAAAAAAGAAAACGTTTTCAGGTGGATGGCTTAATTGCTACTGATGCCAGGTGATTACCATAATTGTCAGTGAAACTCTTTGTTTCTTTAAATAAAAGCATGTGCTGTCACTTCTGCTTGAAAGGGGCGAGATAATACCTGGCCAAAGGCGATTTATTTCTTTTTGCACTTGTGTATCTAATTCCATTTTTCCAGACTGCCCATTCCACGCAAAAAAATAATAAAAACGACAAAGCTGTCATAGAAAGGTAGAGGTATTACAGCAGCTAATTATTAGCTCTTTTTGTCATTTTCCCCAGGGCAGGGGGTGAAAATGATCACATCAAACTTACATCAGAACGATTAAATTGGTTGACTTTTATTGAAATAAAAGGGACTTTGGAATTCATAAGCAAGTGTACACAGTTGTATTTCCAACTGGCAGCATCAGATCAATGTCATGTGCCAATCTGACATAAAAAAAGATAACAGCGTACTGGCCCTGCTTTGCTTGCTAAACTCAATGTAATAGTTTTCTAATTATTCAATTTCCATAAAGACAGCTCAACCAAGGGCTTGACTATTGTCCAGGAAATGGGATCTTGATGTGCTTGATTTGGATATGACTACTGTGTAGACTTATTTTCTGACAAACACTAACACTCAAGCATTAACACTCAAATTAAATCCAGCGTGTCTTAGATTCACTCAGGAAAAAATTTCGCAGCCTCAACAAGACCCAAAACCCAAGCTGATGTGACAGAGTCTCATCTCTTATTGGCTCATTGTGATCATCGAGGGAGTGGAATTCAGATTGTCCCAGTAAGAAACCTGAAGCATTTATAACCACTTCAACTTAGATAACACTGCTGGGGTAGTTGTGTTGCCTAACGTAGCTACTGCAGCAACCGCTATTAACAGGATGCATGATAGGTGGCTGCAATTCAAATTTACAAACATAAAATGTAATTATTCAAAGTAAATAAAGAAGTTTAAAAAAAAAAAATATATATATATATATATACAGTATATATTTGTGCAGATGTTACAAGGATGCAGTCGTCTTACCTGGGGACACAGGCAGTAGAGGTCTCCACCTCAGGGGCCTCTGGGGCAGGGCAGCAGAACTGGTGAAGCACTGTTTGGTTGCTGTGTGAAGAGCGGAAACAGAATAATAGCATAAATTAAAAAAAAATTCTAAGGATGTCATAACGTACTAAAAGTTGAGATCATTCTTCTGGTTTATAGTCCTACATATTTGAGTCTTATTTTTCAGGTCAATTCCATCCCTTGGAATAATTTACAGCAGGGATATGTACAGTTGATACATTTCAACAAAACCTAGTGGGTGAAACTACCTGTCATTGTTTTGCCTCATAAGCTTCAGAGTCATTCTAGATCCTATTTATTTATAGCGAGACTTTCAGGATGGCCCAGTGCCGATTAGGTACAATCAGAAGACAATGGCTGCCTGGATTTGAGCCACTGACAGCTTTGTTGCCCGATTTACAGCAGTCCTACTAAATCTAAATCTACTAAATCAGAACCAGAGTTCTTATGTTGGCTGCTGATGATTGCCAGATTTGGTCAGCAAATATTACACTCAGGTGGCATTGTAGAATATGAATATAATTCAGGATAGACGTAAGACGGTTGTTCTTCCTTTTTATTGAGACATGATGTTGATAGTTGTACTTTGTACTATTCATTCTTTCTAATTGTTTCGGACAACTAGCAGGAGTAGAGGCTCTGCAGTGTAAAAGACTTCTTCTTTCAACTCATTTTAGGGGTGTTGATTAAGCTCATGATAAAATATCACAATCATCACTTCCATGAACAGGTGGCATTCATCAGGCTAACATTAGTGATTCACGAAAAGTTTGTGCTGTTAAAAGAGTTTGGGTGAATCTGAGTTTTATTATTATTATGAAAATACAAAAAGGATCTTCCATTAGGGCCCAATGTGTTTTCATAAGAACCAGTGAATGTGAACATAACTTTGTTTATTTACAAGAAAACTCTACAGGTCGCCTTTAACTAGATAATATCAATCAATGTGTTTGTAAAGAAGAGTGTGAACAGTTTCTCATAATTTGATGGATGGAATTTGGAAAAGAAAATTAATGAACAATGCAGATGAAGTTAAAAGCCATGTTTATTGTGAATTGGTTTGCATTTGATATGTTTGGCTGTGTTCAGTTGATCTGAAAATGTAATTATATAAATTAAATAAAGGGAGAAAAGAGACAGAGTGCAAGAGTTTGAGTGTTTCAGCACCACGGAGAGAGACACAGATGGAATGTGTCAACACCACAGACAGAGACAGAGGAAGACACACGGTTGTCATTCCACAAAAAGGAAAGAGACCTTAGACTGGGTAAACCCAGCTCGATCTGCCGGCGATTTGATTTCACCCTGCAGCTCAGGCTGGAGACCTGTACGTTTATCTATCCTGCTTCCGCTACAATTTTGCGGGGACCAATCACAAACTGGCTTATCCACCTGGCGCGCTATTGGCGGGTTTAACACGATGACGATAGAGAAGCAACCAAGCAGCTTTTTGTTTACATTCAACGTAGCGGCCACCGAAGCACAGCAACCCGTTGATGCCGCTGTCGCTGCGGATCGTCGGTCTGATTGGTTGAAGGACTATCCAATTGCGTACAGAGTCATTTGAACTATGCCCGTTGATCACGCCTCTTGTGCAGTAGAAAATACAGAGCAGACTCCCCAGACTAATGTTCAGTCTTAAAAGACTAAGCTTGGTCTGGTGATAGCCAGACTAAAGAAACCCCAAACAACGTAAAATTTGGTGTAAATTCTTATAAAGCAATAGGGCTGAAAATGTTAGAATATAATGTATTTTTTCAACCATCACCCCAAATATATGTTTACTATAACATATGAAAATGACAAGCAGCAAATTGTCACATTCAAGGAGCTGGAAACAGAGGATGTTTGGCATTTTTGCTTGATAAATGACTTACACAATGAGTTGATAAATAGAGTAGTCAATTAGTTGATCAATTGTTTCCTCCCCCGTGGCAAAGTTATTAAATACTTTACTTAGTGCATACAATAATCTACTTATAATACCTTACAAAAGGTTTATCCTACATCTCACCACAATGTTATGGTTGCATTTTAGAACTTTAAAAATAGGTTAGTTTGAGCCTTTCTGCCAACTTTCCAGTTGCAGTAACTATGAAACAGACTTTACATACAGATTTAATGAAAAAATATGTCCTCACATTTTAACAATAGGAAATATATAGGAAGTGTGGCTGCTTCAAAGCATTTTTAAAAGACATTACCCTATTCTACTGGAACGTACTGCAGATAGAGTCACAAGTGAGGGCGATACTGAAATGTATCGAGGAAAGAGCAAGGATATCAAATTTTAATGTGCATGCGAGAAAGCCATGAGTGCATTTACTTTTCTCCCTTCATCAGTACAGTATGTCCTCTCTTTCAACCTGGACGCCACCTCACATTCTTCACATTCTTACGGCTTCATCCATCTCGTTCTAAAATATCATCCCCCTCCCCCACTCTTCTCCTCTCCTTCTGTCCCTTTCACACTGATTATCCATCACTCTCTGCAACTCCCCATCCCCCCTTCTTCGGGTCATACAGGCACGGTGTGTTGTGCAAGGGAGCTATTTGCTCAATTTCTCTTGCTGTCAGAAGATGCAGCCAGTAAAAAGAGCAGCCACTTTCCATACGCTGTGTCCCGTATCCCTGGACACAGGACATGGAGAAGGACGGAGAGAAGAGAGGTGAGACTTAAGATGAGAAAGCAAGGCCCATATTCCCAGCAGCAACTCAATCCCTTATCGCCTCTCTGTTGCCTTTTGATCTTCTGCCGTGAAGGCCATCTCCCAATTGCTTTCTGCTTCCCCTCCTGTCTGTCCCTTTGGCGAAGGACAGAGAAAACAAGGATACCTTGATGTCTTCTTATATACCTCCTTCAAAGGCTTGACTGCATCTCAAGAACACTTAAATCTGTTCTTTCTGCTGTGAAGTGCAATAGTTTATCACAGATCCCTAAAGTTAGAATTTTTAGGCTGGCCAGACTGTAAAGGTTGATCCGAAGGGTTTCTTTTTGTACCGCTCTGTAAAGACTGAGAAAGAAACAGAGAACGAGCTTGAAAAGGGAGGTTGGGGGGTATTTGACAGCAACAATAGCAGACAGTACAAGGAGGGTATGACAGCAAATTAATTCCTATTGTTAATGGCTCCTCTAATTGTGTTCTCCTTAACACCGCTGTGGCCATTTTTAATAGGTCGAGAACACAGGCGGTCTCTGAGGGGACACAGATTAGTGCGAGCATTGGAAACAGCAGAGCCACTTGCTTACGCAGATAAAGAGTGTATATTCTTCAGGACAAGGTATAAAAACAACGATAGACTGATTTATTTGTGTTGCATTAATACTGTTTATGAAAATGTACGCAAACACACAAACCTAATAAAGTATGTGAATCACGTTCACAGTGTTGGCCACCTGGCATGAGTAAGAGAGAGAATAGTTCAACATTTTGGGAATTGCACTTATTCACCTTCGATCCATGAGTTGTTGGATGAAACGATCAATATCATTGTCAGGTATGTATGCTAAATATGGAGCTACAGCCAGCAGATTAGCTTAGCATAAAGTCTGGAAATAGAAGTAAACAGTAGGCTGGCTCTGTCTGGAGATAACAGAATGCAGCTACTGTACCAGCACCTCTAAAGCTCACTAATTAACACTTTATATCTCATTTGTTTTATCTGTACAAAAACCATTATCTCATATTATCTCAACATTATGAGAGGTTAAGACCAGGACTATTTATTGGCCGGCACAGTGAGTTACAGTTGCCTGGCAACCCAATGGTGATGACAAGACTCCAGGAAATTTTCCTTTTTTCCAGTTTTGATGCTAAACTAGGCTAACGGGCTGCTCCGGGTAGCTTCATATTTAGCGTACAGATATAAGATATTTTCCAAAATAATGAGTAATTTGATCAATATTAGTATTTCTAGTAGTTCTAATAACTTTGTGAATATTACCAGACACGTTCTAACCCGAAAGATTTAGAATTGCAATCTTTTAACTAAGATATTTACAATTAATGTTTGTAAGAAAACAATGTGTAAAATGGCCAGTATCATTCTACTTCAGTGATAAAACATTTATTGTTTACCCTCCAGCTTTTGAAACATGATGACCAATGTGTTGTTTCTGCTCGTCTTATCTGACCTCTTTATTATTTAGAAAAAGCACCAAAATGCTGCCAACTGTACTGTACCACTGTTAAATCCGCGTATGAGATGATCCTAGCGCTAGTTATGCTGCTGCGGTTTCAAATGTGTGCATCCCACTTGACTGTGTCAATAAAACAGTATGGTCACATCTGAATCATTGCTTTCATCTATTGCAGAAAAGCAGCTCACAGGGAAGTATTACGGGATGGAAAGAGCATGAACTCTTTTTATCTTTTAAAGCACCTTCCATTTGATTCATCTTAACCATCCATCTCTTTCTGATGTCTCCCTTCATTATTTTTACCATCTCTCTGCTCACTTTTACTATCACCTCTATCTTTCCACTCAAAAACAGCTTGCAAGCATTTTATAACAAGTTTGGTGACCTTTTTAGAGGCACAGCTGCACTACTGAGATAGCAGAAACCCAAACTGCATACAATTCAAGTATCATGAATCTGTCCATGTTCGGGTTGTACTGATATGAGAAGACTAGGAGCTATATGGTTTCCTAATTAATCTCTGTATCATTGTGACGACAATCCACCTTTTCCCATGTTCAGGATTACGCAAAAATGTCTTCAACATCAACATGAATTCTCCTCCAGAAAATCTGCAAGACTACAAAGCATCCATTTTCAAACACACACCCCCCTCGAACTGTTTGATCAATGCGGGCACTGAAGATTAAACTGAACTCGCATGACCTGCGTTCTGATCTTCCACACCACTGACTCATTTCCCCTCGTGGCCTAAGCTCGCTAATACCACCTATAAAAAATCTATAAGCTTTTATAAGCTCTTCCACACACTGGGTCTGTTTGAGGGAGAGTGTAATCTCCACACCATGGTTTCATTGTATTTTGTTTTAACTTCTCGTGTCTAATGTGTTTGTCGATGCGCTCCTCCTTGTGTGGAATTCAGCTTTACTGTGTCAATAGCTCTCCGGCTGATTCAACTCAGCTAAAGGCGGAAAAAGATCTGTGCACACTGAAGTGATACAAGGGGGATCAAATCTCGCAATAAATGACAGATTAGTTTTCACAGACCATTTCCTTGGAAGTCAGGAAAAATATTTGCTGTGAAAATGTTCGCTTGTTGAAATAACATAATATGCAGTGTAAGAGTCTGCCCCTGAAGGCCAAACATGGTAAATACAAATACAATTGACCTATTTATTTAAATATACAATATAATATAAGGTGGGTTAGAAACCAGAGGTGGAAAGTAACGAAATACATTTACGCACTCACGTTACTGTATTGAGTAGTTTTGTTGTGTATTTTTCAAGTTTTTAAAATCGGTAATTTAAAATGTACTTGATTACGTTTTGAGTGAAGTGTTGTATTTCGCTACATTACAAATCCCATCCATTACTGAGTAAAAAAAAAAAAAAAAACTTTGACTAACTAAAACTGAAAGGAAGAAAAGAAATCGCGCCTGGAACCACTACAGTGACGAATGATCAGCATCTAGGCTGCCTAGCAGGCGCCAAGTCTTTCTGTAGGAGATTGAGAACGAGGTGGAGGTGGATCAGGCGAGCGACGACTCTTCAGAGACTATTTTCAGTAGAAACGCTAGCTGAAACATAAAATTCTGCTGCCCACAACGACCAAAATCCTTGGCCACATTTGAAAGACTTTTTCATTTAAATTCAAGAGGGCCAATAGTATTATCATGCAATGTCAGATGTGCCTGCCAAAGATGACTGAACTGGCAGCATTCAATAACTCCACATCTAGTCTGCAGAAGCATGTTTTGGTAAGTATTTGTGTAACGGTACTTCAAACAAAGTTTTGATGACTAATAGCAAATTGCCAATTAGCAAAACAACATGTTTCGTGGCACTGCTAATTTTTGTCTAGCACTAGCAACCCGTAGGACAACGTATGTGGGACACTGGCTAAATTAATTCACATACATCTAATGTCATGTGTGACATGTGTTATGTTATTATCACATGTTTATGTAGCTGTTTATACATTTGTATAGATTTTTCTTTAATTAAAAACAAAATAGTTTGGGATTTATGACCCCTTGTCCTATTTTCACTACATGGGAGAGATGCCCCCGCCAGGTTTTACAGTTTTGTTTTAATGTAACTAAGTAACTTTTACTTAAAGTACATTTTAAATGAACTACTTATTACTTTTACTTGAGTAATTTTTCAGATAGGTAATTTCACTTGTACCTGAGTAATATTTCATCAAAGTATTGGTACTTTTACTTGAGTACAATATTTTAGTACTTTTTCCACCTCTGTTAGAAACAAATCCTTCTGTTGAAAGTGGGTTTAAAACCGAGCAACTCTGCCAGTGCACACTTATTTCACACATAGCAAAAGGTAAAAAAAAGAGAACAAGGTACTCTACGTCAGCATCGAGATCATCACAATCCTTGAGATTATTTTAGGTTGGCTTATATATTATATGCCTTCCACAGTTCAACTGGTTTCATGGCAGTATTACTGGAGCTCTTTGATCAAGTTAAATCAAAAAAGACACTCAAAATGTTTTTGTAATACTTTACTTCCATTTGGCAAATTGGCAGTCACTATAAGTGCCAGTTTATCACTATGTTTTACAGGCTAAGAGTGTGTAAGGCTTTGTGAGAGAAATAAATTCAACACACACACACACACACAAACAGTGCTTCATGGTGGTGTGCGCATACCTTTGTGAGGTTAAAATGATGTATTAAACATGATTGTGCAGTGGATTATTAGCTGACAAATATCCTTGAACTAAAGCAGACATCTCTTATGAGCACTGCACCAATCTTCCAACACACACAAACGCACACTCCTCAAAATTCGGTCCTGAAAGCCTACCATATCAATTCCTGTACACACACGCACAGTGAATTTAAAAAAAGCTTTGCTGAAAGGTTTACGTCAGCGCGGACTCTTGGGCCGTCCCAAGCGGCTTAGCTCGCCTTTTGCAAGCAAAACTGAGAGAGCTGGAGATGGACAAGAGAGCAAGACCAGTTTTCCCAAGAGAAAGCTAACAAAAGAGGAAGAAAAAAAAAACGTCCTTGTATTCAATCCCTTAAAAGAACTCCACCAGTGTCAGGAAAGCTGCAACATTTGAGATTTATTTAACTTTCTCTGTCTCATTGTCCCTCCTTGATTCCACTGCTACACTTGACAGTAAATATGAAATCATTTCATCTTCAAGCTCTGCATTTATGCTGCATCATGTCTGTCTGAAAAAGACATTTGAAGATTGTATTTTAATGTTTTTCCTGATATCATCAGTGTTTCATACATTTTGGATATTTCATCAGCTACATGAGTTCTGTAGAAGAAAGATTATACGCTATCTAATATCAAGGATAAATGTCAAGTTTTGATGGCACTCCCTAAAAATCAAAGAAGAAAGAAATCTTTCTAGGCTTTCAACATTTTACACTCTTCTTCAACTCAGCTCCAAACTGTTGGTCCCCCTTCAATAAAACTTAAAAGAGAAGCCTTTGACGGAGGAGGCAAAACAAGCAGAAAGGGAGAGAGCTGAGCCCGGGGGTGGGGGATGGGGGTGGGGGGAGAACAGGAGAAATGAACCACTTCCTGGCGCTCACTTGTCGGAGAGCGCTCCATCGGCTAAAGGGGTTCAAGACTGACACTGAGCTGGATTTATTTTTACTGGACAAATTTGTGGTAAAAATAAAAAATGTGCTGTTCTTTGACAAAATAATCTAATAATGTGACAGATATCTGTGTTTTTAGTGTTGGCAGACATCACAGAGAAACAGCCAGGGAAAGCGAGTTTGAAATGAAGAGTAAGCTTGCAAACATCGTTTCCTAGCTACTCCAACTAAAATTATTCTCATACTGATTTCAAATGTAACTAATATGCAGTGGGGTTATTTGGTGTAGCAAACTAAATAATAGCCTTAATTTTAGATAATATTGCCAGCTAGTTATCATGTGAGATGCAAAAATCCTTTTCGCCAACATGTAGCTCGAATGAGATTTCAGCCATGTTATTCAGCTGAGGGGGTTAAATATCTGTGTATCTTTCGTTTTATTTCCGTTCTTGGTAGAGATCACTTCCGGGTCACACAATTTGCATCAGTTGAAAGTATCAAAATTGGATTGCTCATTATCCGTTTTTTCCATTTTTCATTTGAAAGTCATTGTTTGATTTTGGGTTTTTTATTGAAAAACAAATGAACGAATGATACACGGATTGTTCAAAACTACAACTGAGCTAGATTTATTTGTACTTTCTCGGTCCAAATGAAATTGCTGTTCTTTATCCAATTTTTTTCATCATTATCATTTTTTTTTTTTTGTGTTTTTGTTTTTTGTTTGTGGACATTTTTTTTTATTACGCTAGGATGCAATCAAGTAGTGCAGCTCATGCTTAGCCATCAAAGAAATACAGAGTTAACTTGCAAACCTTAACGTTAGCTAGGATTACTCAGCGTAACCAAGCTAGCAACTAAATGATGTTATCATGTGAGTAAGGTGAAATATGGTAGTGAAAATGTTTGCCGCATAACATTAAACTTCACTCGAGGATAAATGTCAACTTGTAGCAGAACAAATAGCTGTCACTAATTTTCCCATGAAAGCAGCAGTTTTTCCTACTGTTTTCTCTCCAGCTGGTGCTTCCACTATTGAGCAGTTTTAGCAGCTCATATCAAGCATCAACACTACACTGTGTTGCTCCAGGGCCATCTGCTGAAGACTTGGCAGTGGGTCAGATTTCACAGATATTTCCCATGCTTCACGCTAATGCTTGACAGCTATCAAACTGACATGGTTGTCATATATCAGCCAGGGCTTGGGCTGATTAGGAAAATCCCATCAACCAGATCAGTAACAGTAGCCATACATTTTGTGCTGAAGTAAATTAGTTTCATTTATACATTAAGGGAGGCATGGAAACAGAGTGTTTGTGAATGATGGTCTTGGTTTTCTGCACAAGAAATGAAGTAAAAGAATGAGGAAGAGAAGGCATGTAGGCAGATGATGGGGGAGGCATGGCAAAAAAGAAAAGAAAGCACATTTTTCACCACATCATCCACATACAATAACTTCTTTACTCCAGTTCCCACACGTAGCCTATGATTCATTCACGCTTAATGTCTTGCTCATCTCATTTGCTTCTTTTAGGATGTGCTCTAAGTTGAAAACTGCGATGACATCACTGGTAGAGTCATCAGCTCCTCCTACTGACACTGCGTACCTGATGATGTAATCCTGGCATCAAGAGGTTGACAGACGGGGCGTTGATGATATAACCGGAGTGGAGGGGAAGGGCAAGAAGCTTTAATGGCCTTTTGAATGTGAAGACAATTTACTAAACCCAAAGCTGCAAACCCAAATGCTTTTTAATGAAATGTCATGGGGAACTCACCAACGAGGCACACACGCAGGTTAGTCATTTCTATCTGTGGCCTCCAGGAAAAGATTAAAATCTGCATTCAACCAAGCATTTAATGTGAGGTAACGAACCCGTCTCTATAATGTTGTGCAAAAACCGCAAGTAAGCACACACAAGTATATACAGTTTAAAAATGGCATTTGTGAAGGAATGTGTGTCCACAGGTGTGAAGAATGCAAATGATTGATCAAGTATGCAGGGAAATTAGTAGTGGTTAGCAGCGGACGTATCCCCGGTTTTATTTTCTCTTGCATGGTACAATAAATCATGGTTAGGAGCTTGGTTGAGGCTTTGTTTATGACCGTGCTGAGAAGATCATTTTTTCTTCTCAATGCACACATCCCGTAGGTGGGGGGGGTCCGCCCGCGCGCGCCGCGGCGCTTTAGGTGGATGGCTTTGAACATTACTCAGGGTCGTAAAGTTAACCATACCTGACATTTCCCTAGGCAAGTGCCTGTGCATGGCTGTGTGTGTTTGTTTCAGTATACAATGCAACAGCGGACATGGAGATCATGTTGAATAGAGAGCAATGGCTGGCAAACTAACCCCATTGCACTCGGTTAAAATGATAGTTTATACATATATTACATACCTAACATTGCTTACGTTTGTCATTGTTACCATAATTGGCCGACTATATAGCTGTTATCAATACGTACTGTATACTTTTGAATGTCATTACTGTATTTTAAAGTTATTGAGTATATGTCAAGTATCATATCCTGCTTAATAGGCCACAAAGACAGGCATGTAGTTTAATTGATAGAAAATACTAGAAATTTAAATTACAAAATAAGTCACACAAATTACAACAAACGTTCAGGCCCAACATGAGCCCATAATTTAACCGCTCGCCTAACCCTCATCGGATACACAGATGCACACTGGTGCACATGATGCAAAAACAATTAGGATTGTCTGTTGAGGGATTTTCAGGGCAAAGCTCTCAGGGGGTAAAATCTCTGCGACAGATGGATGGACATTTTTCCATAACTGCACACTTTCAAAGATCGCTTTTCCCTGAGCAGCAGAGGTGATTAGCTCTCTGACCAGTCAGAGTCGGGGCACAGCATTATCTGCCCATGAGGAATCCCACCATCTTAGAAGGACAAACACCGAAGTAACACGTGCATAATTTCCAAGACATCTGTAAGTAACTCTATGGTCAACACATCTGTTTCATTGCAAGACCACATACAGTAGGTTAGCAGCTGCTAACTGCCAGCTAATAGCATAGTATGTGATGAAAGATTAAAGAGGTCTTAATGCTTTGCAGAGCCATTAGTGTGAAATGAAGGGTGTATTATCAAGTGCTACACTTCTTCACATTTGCACGCTTTTTTCTTATTACCACAATGAAAAAAACCTGTGCAGTTATTAAACTATTGTTGGTATAAGCAGCTGCTGGTTCTTTGAAATTTTCATCAAGGCTTCCCATTTACGTTAAGCATAAGAGATCGGTTTTGGTAACAAATTGAAGTATGTCATCTTTAAACATAGTACAACTTTAATATTTTTTAGGGTAAATATTATTATAAAACTAAGTTTGTGCAGAGTTGATAAAGGGCTCAATAGGAAGGACATCATATTGTCTGCTTACATTATGCTATCAGATTGAGTGACGGCCGATGACAGCACTGATATCATTTCCATTTGCTACCACAATTCTGAATTATGTAGATTGCATACCAATGACACACACACTCTGCTGATTGCTCATTATGCCCACTGTTCATTTGCATGACGAAGACATGAAATTCATCAATATGATGTGTGAATAATTTACCTACAAATATGAAAAGGCTGACTCACTATGCAGCTAGTGTAACATGACTAACAGCAAAAACACATTTCTATGCAGAGCCATTATGTGGGTGTGCAGAATTTACATATAAAAGATGGTGCCATCGGAAGTGTCAAGGACGAGGATGGTATGTCTGTCTCTCCGTGTGTCGGCATGCTGCCCAAGTAACAGAGGACTGCCAGTTGGGAGCAATGTTCATCATGGTTGAGCCAAACTTTTTTATTTTGACTGACACTGGAAAGAAACTGCTTTCTGCATTTTTGTCAAGTTATGAGGAAAGTGGGACAACATTTGGACTCTTCAGCTCTGTGGGGCATGATTTTTTTAATCTGTCTAATTATTTATTATATTATATGTCATTCTGTTTTTCTATGCACACTATGTAGCTTTTTCTCCATAATCATCTTCCCCTCTAGTTTTGAACAAAATATCTGAAAGGTGCAGCAAGGCAGCCAAAATATACTATCAATCAAAGCTGTTGGCTAGAACTGACAGACAAAATTATTAAATAGAGCCACAGAAATCCTCTTTTATATTGTCTTTGTATTTTTATATTGAGACTTCAAAAGATATTGTGTTTGCATGGGTTTCCACATTTGGGTTATTGTAAATGTACACCATTTGCAAAGATACTCAGTAGAGCAAAATTATATATTTATACTTGGCACTGTATAATCTATTTTACCAATGGTGATATGTTTACTAAATAGGATCAAACCAATAACTCAGAGCAACAGAATTGTCCAGTAAGCCAAAGCCTAGGCAAGTTATATCCTTGATTACCATACACTCCACTACACAAATGAAAAAGACAGAAAACCATCCCATATATCCCATTACAACAGCTGTGCTCTTGTCCTTTTAACACCCAAACACAACACACAATCTTTAACACACACACACACACGCACACACCATGAACACACACACGGTTGGATTACCGACAACTGGGACGGTCTTTCGCCTTGCTCAACTTGTGCATGAAAACAACTAATATTGTACTTGGGAGTCAGGAATCACCCAGCAGCTATATCCTCTGAGAAATGAAGCAATTTAAAAGCACTACGCACCAAATGTGATATTCATGATTTGGATTCCAGCAGCAGCCGAGCCAAGCCACCCTGTCATAACTGAGCGGACGTGATTCCCATTCAGACTGAGGGGAGGGGAAAGCAAAGTAAAGAGCAGAGGTTTGGAGGAGTCGAGGTTTCAGCTCTCGAGTAATGGTGGCAGGAGGGGAAATACAGAAAGGAGGACAGTGAGAGAGAGAATTTGTCCATTACATCCATCATCCACCCATCTATTTCTCTCTCGGAAGCCCTCTCACTGTTGTCTTTGAGAGACAAACACGCAGAGAGGCAGTGGTTCTACTTCTCTTTCAGGCTCCAGAGACAGAAAATTGTTGTTTCTAAAGGGTCAGTTCACCCAAATCACGAAACAATATATATTGTCTCATTGTTTTGCTCAGGTCTGCAGGTTTACTGTTATGGTTCACTCTCATGGCTCTCATTAACCTCGTTTTCAGCAGCCGGCAGCTGTTTCCAGCTAAATGCTTCTTATAAATCCACTGTACCCTACTCTAGCAATGAGCAGGTGTATACAGTGGAGCATTTAGCTGCTACAAAGCCAGATATTTTCTTCAGGAGTTTGTGGAGACCAAATCAGAGCTAAAGAAAAAGAAGAAAAGATCGGACACACTCATCTGGTGGCCACAAACATGACTCCAAATGAATGCTAATGTTGCAAAAAGTAGGCAACAAATTTGCTAACAAATTTACCATAAGCATTTTATAAGATAGTGTTGATATCTCTGTGTTGCATTTTACGGCTTGTCCCACTGCCCCAAATAGCCCAAAAAAAAATCTAATAACAACATTTTAATGTCTATTTTAGCCAACATCTTGGTTAATGATAAAGAATAATAATAATAATGTCCATGGCTCCAAAGAAGAACTAGTTGGTTAAGGTTAGTGAAAGATTGCTATCATCATTAAAACCCTCAGAGCCCTACGACGTCGTCGATGACGTCACACGCGACCTCCGATTAATATTTATATAATTTCGGAACGTTTTATTGTAGCTGCTTACCGTTTTTTCCTGCTAATAGCTAAGGAGCTAGCCATCACGGGGGTGTCTTTGGTGTCTTTGTAGCCTTTCCAGAAGGTTTTCTATCCAGCCTGGAACTTGTGCCTCTTTTTTGAGTGGTTCAGCAATAAATCCAAACGCTTACATCCAAGATTTATCCACTCGATGTCCATAATTTATCACGTTTTCGGTCATTTCTGTGGCTAGCTCTGTGCTACAGGGTGCTGCCATCTAGTATAAATCTCCCATGATGCTTTGCAAGTGTGTTTACGTTTTTCAACCAATGGGAATGTAGGTCCGTCACACAAAGTGGAAAGGTGAGTTCACTGACCGCAGGAAATCCGAAAACCGAGCGAGAACAAACAGTAAAGTGAAAAAGAGAGATAATGGCATCACTGTTCAGATATTTGGGATACATTTGGGCCTTTTTTTGAAGAAATGTAAATAGTTTGTCATTTATATTAGTTATAATGTTCATTATGTTTATTTTTGCACTGGATGACTCCAAATACATAGAAGAACTGTTTTAGACAACACAAATGCTTGTGTAGAATTGCTGTGTGTGTCATATCAATACATTTGACAGTATTATTTTGATTATTGGCAAAAGCGTCCAGACTTTTTTTGAAAAAATGTATATATTTTGTCAACTGTATAAGTTATAAAACTGTATAAGTTATAATACTTATTTCTTCACAGTTTGACACCCAAGACATATGGGAACTGATTTAGACAGGAGATTGGCTTAGCTTTTATTGTTCTGTGTGTGATATCAATAAATATCTGTGAGATTCATTTTCCGTTTTATTTATTTATTTGTCTTTAAGGTCATACAACCTTTTTTTACATTCAAGTGACCTCACTACAGCACAAATATTCTAATAGTCCAATTTTTCCTGAAAAAAATGATGTACATTGATTGACTATAGACAACAGGGTTGTTGTTTTACAAGCTTTTTTGGAAAATAAAACCAGACGGAAAAGTAATTGTAAAATGGCCTCAGGTTCCTCAGCGTTAAAGAAACCAAAGCTTACTGTTGATAAAATGAGAGGCAATATGTGTGTCTGGTGTCACAGCCAGACACTTTGCAAGAGACTGTTTGCAGAAACAAATTGTCGATACTCTCGATGTCGGTGTCGACGGTGTGGTGTTGTCCAGCTAGCAACACAACTGTGTAAGCTTTTGAAAGTCTAACTTTTCTTTTACACAGGTTAGTGTGACTCTACGGTTTAACCTTGTTTTGGATGCATGTGGCTCCCACAAAGTAAGTCTAATATTTAGAGAAATGACCCATGATACATTGAGATAAAAGATAAGAACATAGTACCTGGAGAGAGTGGCTCTATGGGGTTAGCATAGCTGGTGGAGCCTGTGCTGGTAAAGCAGCAGGCTCTTTGATCTATGAACATCAGAACAAGGAGAGACTGCAGCATCCAGCAGGCACTCAGCAGGGTCACTCTCTAATGTGTGCTACGATGTATGTGGATGTGTGCTGAGCTGCCGATCTCTTAAGTGCTATCTGTACATCACAGCATATGAGATGGCATACATTCTGTGCTCAAGCTGGTACGAGGCCAACAGGATGAAAACGAGGGCATGGCGGGCGCAGAGGGAGTCGTGGCCAATGCGGAAAAACATGCGTGCTGCCAGGTGGCATGTGGCATGTTAGGGTTTGTGTGCATTAGTGAGTGTTTTGTGTGTAACAGCAAGAGCTTAAAATATCTGTGAGAGTGTGGGAGGCAGGGAAGCAACAGAAAAGCACCTGGAGCTAAATGAGAACCCTGGGATTTCCACCTTAGGCAACGGGATTGCTGCCTATCAGACACACACGCGCCTCTTTGCTCAGAAACACACCACCTCGCCAACGCTGCTTGTCACTCTTCTTGACTCCCAACCATTACACTCATATTTTAACACACACTTGGCAACCCCCAAAGCATAGACAGAGAACCAAAGAAAAGGGTGGAGTGAACGCTTGAGCCCAGCCAGGAGATGGTTTAAGACGTGGAGAGCCTGATGGTTAGAGGATGGGATTAAAAACTGATCCAGACTGCAGAGCTGGCTACTGTAGCATAATATGCTGATTGCAGGAAATAAAGTAAAGACGTCGGGATGGGATGATGGAGAAGAAGAAGTTGAAAATTACACAGTGAGGTTAGATGAGGGATAGAAGAGACAAGGACAGTCAAGGAGGGAGAAGGAGTAATGATGTAGGTGGAAAACGGTATCATTTGAGCAAGGAGTCAAAGAGTGGGAGAAACCACGCACAATGGAGGTTGAGAGAGTAGGAGGTGCAGTCGGGAAAGAGAGGAGGAATAGAGAATAGTAGACAGGATTGCTGAAGGCTTCCTTCAGATCACACAAGCCCCTTAAGAATCTTTCTCAGACTAAATAACACAATTGCAACATTTCAGACTCTCCGTCTGAGAAGTTTGAGCTCACACCAGAGCAGAAGTCTGCTCGGGATGGAAGCAGTTATTCAACCACATTCACTGTTCAAAGCTGAAGGCAGCCTTGATTTGCATTCTTCAAATTATACCACTGGAAGAGATGAGGAATGCATGATGTGAGTGAGCGAGCATTTTGTTTTACATTTAAAGCTTTGCAAATGGATTTTCTGCTTACTTTCAATCAAGCAAAAACACAGATGAGCTGGGGAAATGGTTAAGTTGGAAATATACCTGGAATAATATACCTGTTTCGTTTGTTTAAACCGTATGAAAAACAAAGTGTAAAAACCGACAAATGTCTTAGTTTTTGTAAGGACTAAGCTAAGTTAGCTGGCTGCCAGCAGCTTTTTATGTACTGAAACACATCAGAGTGATGTCGATCTTCGCTTCTAAATCTGGTCAAGAAAGCAAATAAAGCTATTTCCAAAAAAGTCAAACTTTTCCTTTAAGGTGTGACAAGCTGTGTTCCCACAAATTCTTTCCCCCAAAATCTAAGGGAAGACACCTGCCTCTAATTCTCGCAGGCGCCATTTCAGGAAAAATTAGTAACTAGGAGGGGAAATAACGTGGATAAATATACAAACAAATCTACACCCAACGCTTATTAGTAAGTTTGTGACATGTCCCTGTCATCCTCCCGCTAATAGAAATGTATTACTCCTCCTGCGGCATTGACAGCACAGCGATACACCATCTTGTCTGCACAGGATCAATGCTCTAAACGGAAATTACAATGCTGCTTCACATCTTGTGCTTTTCATGTGTCACTGCTTTTACATTACGGAAATAAGATAGTGTACAGTACTCTCTCTCTCTCTCTCTCTCTCTCTCTCTCTCTCTCTCTCTCTCTCTTTCATTTTTCATCTCTCTCTCATTGTTCATTATTCGGCAGAACTGTCAGGGTGCATGGTTGGTAAATCACGAATGAACCTACTTACTGAATCCCGACATTTTGTACAACTCATATCTTGTTTGTCCATCTCTGGGTGAATCCATGTGAAAGCCTATGTGACCCACTCTCTTTAGGAATTATGTCTTAATGGTACAATGAATCAATCTGGATTAACAGAAACAATGCAAATGCAGCCGAGTGGAACAGATGGGACTCGGCACGGTGTGGTACTGTGTGCGCGGTGTGTGTGTGTGTGTGTGTGTGTGTGTGTGTGTGTGTGTGTGTGTGCGACCTTGATAGTGGCGAGCAAAGAACATTCAGCACCATGGACAGTTCTGAAGCACAAACAGTGCATATAAAAAGTAGACGATTCCATGTTTTATTGTTTTACAGCATTGAAATGAATTCAATCAATGAACATGAATCAAAGGGGATTTCATGTGTTTTTTGACACTGATCGAAAACGCTGTGTGGATGCTTGTCTGCCGAAGGCCTCTGAGGGTAAATGAATGCAGTAAACTACATGAGATCCTAGTGGAAAAACCTAATTCAGTCTGCAAGAAACCTGCAACTTTGGGGAAGATTTTTTTTCCAGCTAGACAATGACACCAGGCATAAAGCCAAAGCTGCACACAAGTGTAACAACAACTGAGTGAATAATGTGAAAATACAGGAGGAGCTAGAATTACCTGTCAGGAAATTGAGCCTCAGCTTGTCAGGGGATGTGAAATTAATCAAAGGCAAATCCAGCACAGGCCTCATTCAGTGTCTGTGATACGATTTTACAGGACCTTTGTGTACGCTACTTCATAAATTATTATTAATTTATTACTTCCGTTAAAAGTGTTTCCAAAATTTCAGCTGACATCTTTACGGGGGTGTGGCATTATATCTGATGGCCCTTGAGGGTATGGCAGTGTTTTCTGGACAAACATGTGCTATATTTAGACAAGAAAATTTGCGATGCAAAAATATCCATCTTATTAGGCACCCTGACTGTAATATTGAGTCTTTAATGTGTGTTTTATGAGACAGGAGATTTAGCCAAACAGCGGGGTGAAATAATGTCACTATTTTGACACAGTGTGCAGTGTGTACTGTTATGGGGATAAATATCCAGCAAAGTAAAGCTAATAATTTGCATCTATTAAGGAATATCTTTGTTTGATCAGGAAAATGTAATGTGATTCGAAGAGTCCTCATAATTAACAGTAGGCTAAATCTCTCGTTAACATGGAGATTGTTTTTTGCAGTAGACAACACACAGTAGGAAAGCTACTTACTCTGCTTTCCTAGCCAGTCCAACTGAGCGGCAGAGAGCGGTGGGAGTCTGCGGAACCAGGGACTTGCAGCAGGGACTCCTCCTGTCCTCCTCGGCGGACTCCGGGCTGGCTTGGCTCGCTTTGGGTGACTGCGGCGAGGTGGGTACGAGCTGCAGCTGCTGTGGATGGTGGGACGACGGCACAGGAGGGGTCGGATGCTGCTGAGGCTGGGCCGATAGACCGGGAATCGGCTGCTGCTGCTGCTGCTGCTGCTGCTGCTGCTGCTGCTGCTGCGGCGGCGGCGGAGGCGGAGGCTGCTGCTGCGCCTGCTGGCCGAGGTGAGCCGCAGCTTTGTTGCTCCCCGGGTGCTGATGGAGGTTGGCCGGCGCCTGGGGACTCGCGCTGCGGTGAGTCGGGTGGTGGTGGTGGTGGTGATGTTGAGCGGGCAGCTGGACGTAGTGATGGGGGTCCCGCAACTGTCGGTTCTCACCTATCAGGTCCTCCACCTTTCGCTCGAGTTCGTCGATGCGCTGGCGCTGCGTCTGGATCAGGCTTTGCTGGTTCTGGACAATAGTGGTGAGCTCCTTCAGGTAAAGAACGGCTTTCATTGGATTATCCAGCAGGCTCTCCATTACTGACTGCTAATGTGGCCGTGTGCCCGGCTATGGTGACTTCTCCTTCAGCTGGTTCTGGCGCGGCAAACCGTCGATGGGGCCTCTGAACAGCGTAACCGGGATGCTCTGGCGGCCGTCTGACGCCTCTACGCTCTGCTGGGGATGGGTAGTCTCTCTCTTCTCTCTCTCTCTCTCTCTCTCTCTCTCTCTCTCTCTCTCTCTCTCTCTCTCTCTCTCTCGATATTTTGTGAGGATACCAGAAATGGTGCTGATGCAAGGGGGGGATCAGCATCAACGGAGTGCGGAGGCGGGGCCGTAGTGGAGTGATGTCATCACGCAGGGGAAAACAGTGAATGCACGATAAATGCACGTTTCACACGTTAATCCACAGTGTTTGCATCTCATAGCCGAACGTGTTTTGGCCAGTCTCTTCCCCTGCAAGCTAAGTTATACTTCACAGACTTTATAGTCAAATTAGTTAGACAAATGCCTCAAGACTTTTATGCTTTTAAAATAATTTTAACTTTACAGTAGGCCTACTTCACTAAACTGCATGCCCTGGTCACCTTTATACTATAGTCTTTTAAAATGTAAAACAAAATCATCCTAAAGAGCTAAACCAATCTGTGGATCAATTCTGACTGGTTTGTGGTCCAGTAGTCTTGAAAGCTCAACACAATGCAACTTAAGGAAACACGTACAAATAGACAAAGACAAGCAAATGGAGAATCAACACCAATTTGACAGCACATGCATAGCATTTAGAAAAAAAACAGAAAATTTGCAAGTCATAAAGAACACGGAAGACATTTCCAGGGGACACTAAAAAGTGATGTTGGGTAACAAGTTTTTTTACATTCTGATTGCATGATTCAGATTACTTCCTGTTGATCTAGTTTTAGCCTTGAGCTGATTACTAGCGTACTGATTCAAATCTGATTAATGCAATCAGATCTGTATTTGATTGTGTTTTTCTGGATTTGCAGTGGTTTTTTTCTGTGATGTCAAATATAATATGTTTTCTTCATTTGCTTGTGTTTTCTCAAGCTGCAGTGCATTGGCTCCACTGAGGCCTATCCACAACATCGCATTGCCTGCCATTGGTTAATTCAATACCTCTCAATTTCTCAAACACTTTAAGCATTGTTTGAACACAGTAAAAACAAGGAGATGTAGGGTGGTGTTGTAGATGTGACTTCAGCATGCAAATTAAAGAGCTCGGGACGTCCCTGTTCTCATGTGAATGTGTGATGTGATTAGTATCGCTTGTGGTGCTCGTTTTGTCACAAGCAGTTTTTGTATGTTGAATGGTAGCAATTTTTTTTCTCCTTTTTGGATGTTGCCCTGCAGGGATAGAAAAGAATGGCATGGTGGAGACTAGCTTCCGCCCAATGCTGCTCACTAGCACAGTATGAAAATGATTTGATGAAACATGGATTGCTTTTCACAGGTTCTCTTTAGCACATCCACATTCACCAGTTTCTTTAGGTATGGAAACGAATCATAAAAGTTTTGGAGGGAAAACTAGACTTTGTTCCTGCTGTGTTGAGATAGCAGTATCATTTTTTTGTAAATTGGACCAGGCTGCCTTTCAGTCTGTGCCTCGTTATCACTGACTTTACCAAAAGGGAAATAAAAAACAAGTCAACCAGACAGATAGCATGCAAGCAGAGCAAGGAAAGGAAATGGGTTTTAGGTTTGCAGAGACAATCTCTCCTGATACAGACTGAAGTGATATCTCACTGAGAGAGTGCTCAGCTCTTCTGGTTGCTGTAGTTTGATGCTTTTCAGATTTGCACTTTTATTCAGTTGTTGCACTGCAAATGTGCAGGAATTTATACGCCTACTCCTCATTGGTCTCAAGTGAATGATGTTGTTATGTGTAACATGCCTTTGTGTGTGTGGTTGACAGAATGCTTTATACGCTGACAAGATGATCTAAAAGGAAAATCTTAAGTGTTTTTTCATGATCCATCTTTTTGAAATCCAAAGGGTGACCACATTCAGCATGAGTAAATTGCTGTAAATTTGGTGTCAAAGTCTAATGAAGCAAGGGACAGTCTGCCAAATTCATCCAGAACAGGAGTGGCATTAACAATATGTTGTGATTAATGCTATTTTTTATGAGAAAATGTTATATATATATATATCATAAAACGTCTTAGATAACTCAGAGGAAATAATAAATACCGTATGACCTTGAGACAGTGAAGTATTAGGACCACAGTGGTGGGTGCAGCCAGGTCCCTCCTTCCATATGGCTGCTTTACAAGCTGCATGAAGTGAAAAATGGCTTGCGCACCAGACCAGCGACACATGGCTGGAAGGAGGCAAAAATTAGTTTTGCAGGGAGATTGTAAAATGGAAATGGTGCCAGCAGTGACTTTGGTGTTTGGTGACATCTGCAAGGTCCACCTTGTTTCATTATGGACCTTCTGCTGGATGAGATGCAACCCACCTTTAACAGCAATTACCTTACAGCGGAGTCTGAGGCCTGAGTGGGTCACACATCCTTGATGTGAAACGACAAGGACGGGGCACAAAGTGTGATACGAATAATCAAGTTGTTCACCTCAGTTACCATGCATCTGCAGATGAGAAAACTTCCTTCAAATAAGACTAAGAGTCCACAGGTATGCTAGCCGCTTTTTGAGGCTGTACTTAAGCACAGCATTGCCTTGAGCTAAATGCTAATGTAAGCCTGCTAACATGCTCACCATGAAAATGCTAACATGATGGTTTTAAGAAGGTATAATGTCAACCAATTCATCATCTTATATGGCGTGTTAGTGTGCTAACATTTTTAATTAGCACTAAACACTGAGTACAGCAAATGCTGATGGGAATGCCATTAGTTTTGCAGGTATTTGGTCCCAAATCAAAGCATCGGACAAATTAATAACGTCATATTTTAGTCTGGACCAAAGTGGTCGGACTAAAAAAAAGACAAACCTCAGGTAAAAACTTTTCATTTCATCTCATATTGACATGCCTCACTCCCGAAAAACAAAAGTTTGTAAGTTGGCTGACGGTGTTAAAGTTTTGCCCCATCTTTGGATCCTCCCCCAGAACTTTTAAATTCAAAACTGTGTTATATCAATATAGGCTTACTCCCCAGAGTCCTGCTGTGTCTCTGGTTTGTTGCTCAGTCGAAAGTAGACCAGCTGTATTCTCTCATTATACAGCGGCGTTTGCTGCAGAGTCTAACACACACACACACACACACACACACACACACACACAAACATACACACACAAACATACACACACAAACACACACACACGACTGAGAGCACTGCTATGAACCCAAAGCAACATTCTGAGAAACAGAAAGTTGCCTTTTGAAACAGTGTCTGAAAACAAACAAGGACTCCTGCCTTAGTTTTGAATAGCCATAGCACTCAGCACCTAGATGCATATTTGAAAAGTTTCCATTTGAAGTGATAGCTCTGATTCATTTTATCACGACGGCATTTAGAGTGATTTCTCACTTAACATATTTTCAGACTCCACAATAAAAGAAAACTGCTCTATTCTTTAGCTTTTTTTGGGTCAGCCTTTCTCATTAATATTGATAAATGGCTTGTTGCATGCACCCCACTTGACTCAGAATATGAAAGATTTTATGCCCTAAGATGACTCATTGGTTATGGATGTCTTATGTGTCATCACTATCCCTTTGGCATTGAAAGTGTGAGAAAAAAGCACACAACGAAAAAGGAAAGATTTATCAAAATGAAGCTGTCATTTGCCATCTCATGAATGATGCCAAAGAAGTTGGGAAAGTTCAGGTAGTAAAAAGCTGATGGGAGAGAGGAAAGTTAAAACCCGATTGGAAGGAGAAAGGAATTTAACATTTTTCCAAGGACTTTGGAGCAGTCATGACATTAAGAGATGCGATAAGAGCAGACGACACGATAAAGCAATTAATGTCAGGTAGAGATTAATTACTTGAAACACTACACTTCATTAGTGAGACTGCAGCGATGCCAGTTCAGATGAGCAAGTCAGCAAGTCAATGACACCATGAGCATCTGGTAAAAACTTGAAATGATTCGACAAGTGGCAACAAGGATTGTTTACTATATACAGAGCATGCAGCTTTCTCAATATACCATATAATGGGCTATTAAATTCTAACATGAATTGAAGGTCATCTATTAATATAAACAAGTCAAGCAGCTCTGTAAGGCTATTCTTGGGCTTAGCAGTGCTCAATGCAAATGTCAGCATACATTTATACTTACAATGTCAATGCTAACATGTTTAGCAGGTATAATGGTTACAATGTTTACCATTAGTACTTAACACACAGTACAGCTAAGGCTGGTGGGAATGTCATTAGTTTTGCAAATATTGGTCATAAACCAAAGTTTTGGACAAATTGAGATTTTGACCTGATGATGGTGGAAAGGTCAGAGGATCATGAATGTCAAATGTCATGGCAATCCATAATCAAAAATGTCAACCTCTTGCTCATGTTAGATGAGATGTTAGGATCATAAGTAATTTATCCTCCGGGGGCCATGAATGTCTGTACCAAAATCTGTGCCAATCCATCAAGTAGATGTTAAGATATTTCACTTGATAAGTGAAAGCTTTTACGTGCTGGTGGAGCTAGATGGAAAGTTATTAGAATGTCTTTTGAGGGGAACATGAATGTTTGTACCAAATGTTATGGCTACCCATCCAACAGCTGTTAAGATTTTTTAAATTGGAATCAAAAATGTCAACCGTCTAGTGGTTCTCGATGAAAAGTTGGCAAAGTTACATCAAAGTTAAATACACTGTCTGGGAACCATGAATGTATGTACCAAATTTCCTGGCAATCCATCCGACAGTTGTCAAGCCACCTCCTAGTGGCGCTATAGGAAACTTCACAGAATAACAACAACAACAATGTTTTTTTACGATAAATCATCAAGACACCATGAATATCTGTACAAAATGTCCTTCAAGATTTCTAATTTTAATTCAAATATTTAATTCAAAAAGAGTCAGAGAAGGCCACACTGAATGTTTAAGATACTGCACACACATTTCATGAAGTCCACTGCTGAGGGGAGTCCAGGTAAAAGTCATTATTCTTCATTGATTTTCCCTAGTATCTCTACACCGAGGAGGAGATGGAGATAAAAGAGAAGCAGATGAGTAACAGAAGTGGTTTTATCTTTGATACAAGTGAGATGTGGGCTAGGAAAACTGGGCTGCAACTAAAGATGCCCCTAATATTGTGTACATTCAGTTTAGTCTACATTGAGTTAAAACCACAAAAGCTTCTTTAGGATTTGGACCACAATCTGTTTGTATAAACCTATACCTCTGTGGTTGCACTTTCCAGCATCAACCATGGTGGTTAATTCCAACATCACTATTAATAATTTATTGAGACAGGCTGTTCACACAGTCGCTCCAAGGAGACCTGAGGCAACATGATCAGCTGAACAAGTTTCTCTCTGTGTTTTGTCTATATATACCCCATGTCAATGTGAAAATAGTTCTGACTATGTTATCCCAAAGTGGAGAAATAGTTCAACTTGTTTCCTGGAGCATTCAAATCCCAGTACACTGCACAGATTTAGAAAAGCAGGGAATGACAAAAAACAAAAAGAAAACTCATTCCAGCTATCCCTCCAAAAACTGTCAACTGAGCTGTATACGTGTTAAGTTGAATATAAGATCTGATTTCTACTGCATATTTGTTTGTAGCCCTTTTGAAAGCGTCCACCTGATTAAAGCAAGTGGAATATTTAATGGGTGCATCTTGTTGACCCCTGGTCAGCTTTGGTGTCCAAAACCAATACCCATCAGTCCCCTCTCCCTCCCTATTGGCTCAGAGGAGATCAATAATGAGATGGGAGTGAGGCCACGGGAACCTATTGTAGATTAACATAAACCATTAGAGGTGATGGGTGGAAAGTGTGGATGGTGCAGTGCTGGGTTAAGATGCACATTGGCAGCTTAAAGCAGTTTATGTTGAGCTTTTCCCATGAAAACAAAAAGGATATAAAATGTTCTTGAGGGTCTTGATGGAGAATTCCAACACTTAGTAGTAAGTAAGACACACGTTTACACGACACAGTTACAAATCTTCATTGGAAACTGTTGGGCTTTTCGCACCTTTGAAATTGTATACACCCATGAACAAGTCTATAATAATGCTGATCAATTCAAAAAGTCCATTAAAAGGTGTATGAATACTTTATGTTGCAAAATTAAAATCTGCCAATATCCTGCAGCTCACTCCCATATCGACTTACTTTCCTGTGTGATTTGTAGATTCCGTTTAGCATAGTTCAGTGAGGTTGATATACTATATAAGGGGAACAAAGACAGACCAAAGCCTGTCACAGGTGGGCGGGGTGAGGCCTGACCTGCTGTGAACCAATGCTAGAGCTGATGAAACAGTCCTGAAACAGCTGTTAGAGAAAGACACAAACACAAAAAATATTCAAATGTGGAAAGAGCTTCTCACTCTGGTCTACTTAACGTGTCACCTCTTACAACTCATAAAGAGTTTGACCTTAGTCAAGTTTAAAAGAAACATTTTAGAAAACTCATTGTGGAGTTAATTTATAGCAGCACTAATCAATGTGTTTATACTCACAATGGATCAAATGGCAAATAATGTGACAGAAGTCAAACCTGGTTCTACGGAGCGTTTTAGTGTATTTCAGCTGATTGTTTTGGTTTTAAAACCTGTAACTTTACTGTTTTGGTTCATTTCACTGCTCTCATCAGCCTCTGCTGTTTTTAGCCAAAAAGCTCTGATAAACACCGTAAGCTAGCTGCTTAGCACCAAACAGCAGACAAAGTTAGCAGCTAGCTAGTGAACATAGTGGAGCATGTAGCAGCTAAAGATAGTTGGTGGAGACCAAAAACAGAGCCAAAAGGGGAGTGAATATTGGATTTAAATTCATCAGGTGGACACAAACATGAAACGTAATGCTATGTTCACACCAATGGTGAAGCAAATTTTGGCATTGCTCGCGCAAGTTTGATCGATCATATTGTAATTGTTTATTGTAAAATAACCACCTTTGCTGATTTGTACCTGTTGTGGAAGACCCATATATGTTGGAAAATGAAATGCTGTCATGTCCGACAAAAAAAAACATTTAAAATACTTGTTTTCTTAATGGAGTTCGGATCGATCAGGGCTATGCTATGCAGGAGGACGCTGATAGGCCTTTGCGACACAGCGTCACACAAAATTGCTCTGACTTTGTATGTAATGGAAAATGTCACACAAAAATGCATTAGCCGTATTAAAGGAACACGCCGACTTATTTGGAATTTAGCTTATTCCGTAACCCCCAGAGTAAGACAAGTCGATACATACCCTTCTCATCTCCATGCGTGCTGTAACGCTGTCTGACGGCTCCAGCATTAGCTTAGCCCAGCACAGATCCTGCAGGTAACTGGTTCCAACTAGCCTACTGCTCCGAATTGTGACAAAGTGACAAAATAACGCCAACATGTTCCTATTTATTTAGTCTGCAGTGTACATAAAAAAAACATGAACACAGCCATCTTCTATCTGTAAACAAACCGGGAACTATATTCTCAGACAGGCTTGCTGCGAGCATATCACTCTGCCCAAGTACTATATTCTTCCGCCTGAGAATATAGTTCCCGGTTTGTTTACGGTTAGAAGATGGCTGTGTCTCATGTTACGTTGTTTTTTGTACACGCTGTGACTCTCCAAATCACAACATGTAAATAGGAACGTGTTGGCGTTATTTTTGTCACTTATTCGGAGCAGTAGGATTACTGGAACCATTCATCTGCCTGTTCTGTGATGGGCTGATGCCGCTGGAGCCGTCAGACAGCTTTACAGCACGCACGGAGATGAGAAGGGTATGTATCGACTTGTCTGACTCTGGGGGTTACGGTGAATAAGCTAAATTCCCAATAAGTCGGCGTGTTCCTTTAACTTTACATAGCAATGATATGTTAATGTTGTGTTTACAGGTTGTTCGACTGCCCCCAAGTGGCCAAAAAATCTCAATTGGGACAGTTTGGCATTGAGGTAACACAATATTGCCGTCTGCTATTATTTTATACTTTCATTCTCTGGGCTCAGTCTGCTGTCCAGCAAAAAGCCATTTTCTCAATGCATAGGCCTATACCAAATGCATGCCAAGTTATATTCAGATTTTTTACATATAACTTCAGAAGCCATTATAATATGGCTATTTAAATATGAGGGATACATTTCTGCCTAGTACAGATTTATTTATACAGAAAGCTCAGCTAGAACACAAAAAATGAAATGAGTCTGGCTCATTAGACAACTTGTATTTTCAGTTCAAGTGAGGCTAAGTTAACCCTCAACCTTTTAGATGGGTCAAATGGATTAGCTATGAATAACAAATGTGTGTCTTCATCATTTTTGTTCCAGTCATTTCCATCTGCTGCTGCTTGTGAATGTTTCATTGAGGTTGAAAAGAGATTGACCTCTCACTCCGAATCCAATTAACACCTTTTGACTTGAGGGAAGCATATTGCATATTGTGTGTGTGTGTGTGTGTGTGTGTGTGTGTGTGTGTATGTATGTGTGTGTGTGTGTGCATATGTGTGTTCATTTTTTTCAGTTTAAACCCTTGAATCCACCAGTCTAATGCTTTAATCAAAGCTCCTTTTCTGTGTCATTACCTCCAAATATAGACTAACATTTAGAAAAGAAAACAGGATTTGCCTCAAGCTGCTTATTTGTCGCATCATAGAAGAAAGCTGTAAACACATACAGTAGCTAGGTGGTGCGGCACAAGCCCAGAGGTCACAGAAATGGGTTTGAACCAACAGGGGAATGTGAAAGTGGAGAAGTAAATTAATACATGTATCCCTAGCCTTCTTGAAAACAATGTGTTTGAAGCTCTCAACAAAAAGATGAGAAAGGCAAATAACAAGGATTGTTGTTGGATATGTATAAGGATAAATGTGTAAAAATATGCAAAACTATGATGTGAACTATGTGAATTTCATCCATATTCATTAGGATGTGTCATGGAGACAGCAGGCCCTTGCCAATCACCTCCACCTGGCTGCACACCTGTTCCTCATTTCTTCATTAGCCCAAGTTTATATATACCTCCCCACTTCCTGTTTCCAGAGTGTCCAGTTTGCACACCTGTCGACTCTTTAAACTGTTTAATATAAGCTATCTGAGTTTATTAAGCTGCTGCCGTCTCTGACTGGCCTACCCTGCTCTTTTTGGTTGTTTGTCTGATTCTGTCTGCCTCCAAGTTGCTAACTATTGGCTAGTTAAAGTGCCTTTAATTCAACCTGCTCTGCTTGAGTTTCTGCATTTGGCTTTTGCTGCCAAGTACCTGAACTGTGACAGGGGGTTGATAATGAGGGAACTTATTTTGCAGTTGAAATTTACAAGAAAATAATTTGTCAATTACAGGCTTAGTTTCACAATTGAAAACAATATCACTTCAGCAACATCGTTTTGGTTTTCCTTTGGAGTGGGCCAGGAGTGCATACAAAAAGGAACAGCATAAAAATAAATAAAAACAGACAAAAAGATATCTTACATTTTTTGTTCCGTGATTGTGGCTCAGTATAACTAATTCTGACTCTGGCACACTAAACTTGCTGAAGGACATTTTGACAAGACGCATGACAACAACATTAGCTGCTGCACGAACTGAGCCTGGAGCTCCCAGTCACAGGGTAGCCTGCCTAATCAGCAGGCCCACCCTCTGTTACTGTCAAACATATTCCAATATAGTCAACCCCCCAGTCCCTGCAGCAATAAATACGCTGCTCGTGTTGTATGTTGAAGATTAATGACATCAATCACACTTCCTCATCAAGCCACACACACACATATACATGCTGCAAACATTGTAATCTGCGTCGGTGTTTTCTTCGCAGACTCATTTTTCTTTTCCTTTGGGTTATTCCATGAGTGAAATGAACTGATGCTGCTTACAACCACAGTGGTAATTATTTATTGTCAGGCTCCACTTCTTCCATCTTACAACTTGTGAAAATGATGGTGTCTTGTCATCTCCAAGACAGAAGAGTCACAGTTTTTAAACATGAAGGAACAGAGGGAGGGAGTTTCGTTCGGTTTAGTTGTGTCAATTTTATTCAGCTCAAAATTGTGAATCAGAGTAGAGGTAAGGCAACTTCCAGGATCTGTGTTTTGCTCTCAAACAGGCAGTAATTGACTTTCTTCCTACAAACATTTTCTGTTCATAAAATTAAGGTTTTTCTACTAGAAGATAAAGTGTGACGTATAGTTCCTCAACATTTTCTACAAAAAGAAAATACATAAATGTATAACCTTTTGAATTGTTGTTTTCTAATATGAACAACAATGGTTTGTCATAATTAAATAAAAAGAATTAACATATGTGAGAAATAAGCTTTCTTTTTTAGACACTTAAGTTTTGTTGTTATTGCAACAATTGCACATGCAAGGCAGAGAATGAAAATCTGAAGGAATTTCCATAGCTCAACAAGCTCTTCGGCTAAGTTTTTAATATTCATGGCACTAGATGTACTGTATTCCTCTGATTGTGGACTGCCACCAAGTGGTACTGACAATAAAGCACAGCGTGTTGCATCCCTTAAGCACATGAGTGACACTGACTGTGTTGGTTTGAGTTTTGGCACATCAAGCCACACCTCAAGTGTTTGTCATCTCAACAAGTTTCGCGGAAGACTCCAGCATTGTGACCTTTTTGCATTTCACAGTCACTGCGTGGTGTTGACACAAATGAACTCTGGATAACACATCTGGAACATTTGTTCAACGTGAAGGTCGCTCTAATCAGTGCCTATTTATAGATACTAAGTGTGCATTGAGACCCGGGTTGCTTTTCATTATCAGCTCGCTAAGCCTGAGTACAAGAGGCCATATGTCAGCTTTTCAACGTGACTAAACACACACACACACACACACACACACATACAGTGGAAGATGATAAAGGGACAAACTAAGAAAATAACTTTTCACCATCCAGATTTCACAGTCATTAGACATTGAAAGTGGACTTCTGGCAAGCGTGAGAGATGTGTATCAGCTGTCCATCACCAGCCCATAAAAGCATACGATACACCAACTGAAGCTATTGTTGGTGTTGCTGTCATATTTCAAATAACAATGGCTTGGCGACAGCAGCCAGTTGACCCATACAGACCGAAGAAGCACATGCATGCATGCAATGTGTAGGTGAACAACAGCAGTGGGTTTTGCTTTCCAAGGCTAGGTTATGGAAATCTCCTGTTGTTTGTTTCTTTAATCAAACTACTAAACTCAAACTATAACTCATCAAGAAGTACTGAAGAAGAAGTAGTCTGAAAAATGAGCAAAACATAATTCTAATGATGGTTGAAACTATAATCAGATTGGAGATCAATTTTCTTTGTTCAAAATGTGTTAAAATCTGGTAAAAGAAACTGTCTTCATCATTATTTGTCACTTGCAATTGTCACTTAAACTTTAATTTAAATATGTGCTTTCCCTTTTTTATGTATCTGCAGGATCTATTTAAGCATTATGAGGTTGCATTTAGGTAGGTAACACCTGTTGCACCCCCCCTCCCTTGAGTTATCATTTTCCTTTTTTAATCCATCATGAGTTTAGCATCTTTCCATCCTCTTGCGTGCCACACATAAACTGACGGGTGCCAGTAAATTGAAACATGATAAAGTCACAGACTGAAACTTTATTCATATCCATTTTAATTGTCTAAAGATGCCATAACGAAACAAAAATAATGTACTTTGGTAATAAAAAAAAACAAAAAAAAACAATGGGCGTTTACTCTTTCTACACTTTTCTTTAAGTGCTTTGAGTCATTGCACAGAAATTGGCCATCTAGCGAATGGAGGCACAGCTGATGTACTCGTGGTTATACATGCTTATGACATTTATGCTTAATTCCTATAGCTTTCAAGTCACTTAGCCTTCACATAACTATTCCATATTTCTGTCGGCACACCTTCTTTTTCCCTGCTCTTATTGACCAGCTTCATCGTTTGCAGGTTTCCTCACAGAGTGTCTCACTGTGCTCCGCCGGCTGTATCGAACATCTTCTTGCGGCCCTCCATGCCTGACATGGCCTCCACGTTCTTACGCCAGTCTTCACTTGTGAGCACCTGGGGTTGAACAGAAATGAATAATCAAAATTGAAACACATCATCTCCCTAAGGCAGTTTTTTTTTTTTGTATCTCCATAACATTTCCGGCCTACTGGGGGAAACCTCAGGTTAAATGTTTAGCGAGTGTGGAAACCCAACCAACCAACAGTACCTTGTCCTGTTTACCATCCTCCTTCTTCACGGATTTAAGGTTGGCTCTGAGGTCCATCGAGCCCTTGTGTTTGGATCCCAGGAGAGCTCTCATCATCTCATCTGCCGACACCCTCACCTTCCTCAGGGCAGGCTTTTTGAACTTTCCTCCAAGGTCCTGTATCTTCAGCTTCAGCTCATGGATCTGAAAAACGTGACAGAAAAAATATAAGAAACGAGCACAAAAAAAACCCAGATCAAATGTGTGCTCAAGCATTAAATAAGGTATTCAGAGACTTACATCTTTGTTGTGTTTGCCCACTTTGGATTCACAGTCATATCTCTCCTCGTCCACAACATCAATTTGTGAATGAAGCTGCTTGCACATTTTCTGAGGAGAAAAGGAGGGTTTTAAACATGCTGCTTAAACATGCTCATACATTTTCTGCTGTAGTTTGTGACGCTTACTTGTAGTTCCTCCAGTGATAATCCAGACAGTTGCAAAGGGGGCAACTTGTCTCCTAGATAGCGCACTTTCTCCTCCTCCCTTTCTTGCCTCTCCCTCTCCAAATCCTCACAGGCTCTTGTGAGGAGCAGCATCTGATTTCATAAAACATATACCAATCAAAACTTGGCGAGAAAATCGGAGGAAAACAACTTTAGTCTGGTAATGTAAAAGTAACAGACACCAAGTTGCTAAAGAGAATTTACATCATTATATGGCATAAAGGTCTTGGTTGTATATAAATCACAATGTCTTGTATAATATATAGCAGTGATTCCCAACTAAGGGTACTTCTGCAGTTGCCAGGTGATGTACGTCCAACAAAAAAGGTATGTCCTAACTCACCTTGAGAGAGAGCTTGCGAGAAGCTGTAATTTTCGACTTCGGCTGTAGAAAAATTTTTTATTTGTCATTATTATTTCACAACAGAATAAGGCACATATACCGAGGATGGACACAATTACAAGTATACCTTGCACTCATAAACTGCAGAGTTTTTGAGGACTTTTATTTTGGAATCACTCTAAGATGTTCCTGCTTAGCTCAGCAGCAGTTGTAATACATGACAAAGTCCATCGGCTGTGCCATAAACAGTAAAAATATGTATTGAAAGACCTGTGAGCGTCAAACTTGACACCACCTAGGATAATGCTTTATTATTAGGATGAAGTCAAGGGGAAAGCTTTCAGAGATGCTGATAACAACTCCTGCCAGATAACCACTGCCAGACCTTTGCCATGCATGGTGGATTAACACTGTGGAATATAGCTGGCTCACCTTATCCCCTTTGGGATTCATGGCTCTGGGTCTGTCGGGCTCCTGAAACAAAAAACAGGGACAAATGCGGGCAATGATGCTAGAGGCAATTAGGTTTATATGAGAACATAAAAACAGTTGTATCTATTTAAATAGTGAATACAGCAGTTAATTACACAAATATCAACCATGACAGTAGCATTTAGGGATAGAGTATTCATTTTCTCATCTCACTTCAATTATAATCACAAAAACAAACAACACATGAGAGAAACAGAATTGCGTAATAGCACAGTTTAGGGGTAATGTGGCACCCTGGTGAACCGCAATGTAATTTGATCTATCAAGGCGCCACAAACAGTTCTCAACATCCCTTGACAAGAGGATTAAAGCAAGGACATGACAAGAGCATTTCCCTTCACTGTATTCAGCATCTCAGATGGGGTGATTTTTTTCAGTATGGCTACTGACACCTCAACAGATTTGTTAAAAAGCTCTCGATCTGACAAAACAGACAGAGCCGTGACTGCAGTATTCACAAGTAGAACATTTGGCGAATCAAACCTTCTCATATGACATATTTTTACAAAGATCTAGTAATTATTGCAAGTAAGTAAGTAAGTAAAGTTTATTTCTATAGCACATTTAAAAACAGCTCGCGCTGACCAAAGTGCTGTACATAGCACGTACAAATCAGTGATTTAGGCTAAAAAGTACATCGAAAGACAAACACTTAATTACAGGATAAGACAATTAAGATGCCGGGAAGGCCAATGTAAAAAGATGAGTTTTGAGCCTGGCTTTGAATATCACAATTGAAGGGGCATTTCTGATGTCAGGTGGCAGTCGGTTCCACAGCTGAGGACCAGCAACAGAAAAGGCTCTGTCAAGGGTAATTTACACTTGAAAAATAAAAGCATTGCCACTGTAAAACTGGCAAACCAACTGTCCTACTGTTTATAATAACAACTACAGTATAATACTGTGTCAGACTTTCATTGACGTAAAACAGAAAGAAAAAATGACAATTTACTGAAAGCCTTACATACTTCAAACACATGATAAAGCAATGGTTGTTTTACCTGTGAATGGGTGTCAGTAAAGATGTAGAGAGTCAAACAGTGGCTGCTGAAGACAATGAGCAGCTTTTTATGTGAGCCGGGTGGCGCGTGGAAAGCAAATATAACGTCTGGTCCCAAAAATGTGCTGGCACGGGACCGAGCATGACATATCACCTCCCCTGACACTGTGACAACACAAGGGGAGGGTAATAATAAATCATGGGCATTACCTTAATGATATTGTCTAGGTATTGCCTCCTGTTGGATGAAATAATCTTTTTGCCCCCCCCAATACATCAATGCATATAATAGTCACAAATATTGACACATTGTATATTTCGCATTTAGGAGTATAACTTAAAGTGGCTATATGTAACTTTCAGTTTGTGTTGATTCTAGCGGCGGCTTTGGACAAAAGCGGTAGAGTTTTTACCACACCTGCTGTCGTAAAGGTCTTTTATTTACGGTGTTGTAAAGTGATGTATTTACAATAAGAGAATACGTTACGGATGCATCGTTGCATTTCAAGTGTTGCATACGGTAACTAAGCCTGGATGAATCGGGAGCTAAACCAGATATCACTGTCACTGTGTCACGAGCCAGAGCATTAAGAGATTGTTGTAGCAACCAACGTAATAATAACTTAGATTAATATAGCGCATTTCATGAAACCCACAGACAGGGGGACAAGGGAAAAGACAATACTAGTACAACGACATTGCACATTGTAAAGTTATTTTATGAATGAAATACTAAATACCTGAGGGCCAATTCGGCGTGGGTTTTGAATTATTTACAACCCTGTAATTGACTCCATCTGTTAAAAGCCCGGCCAAGATTGACTCTGGTTTCGGCCGTCGTCTGTCACTTTCCCTTTTAGCTTTTAGTTGTTCTTTGTTTAATTTCCTTTATTTCTATGGTGGTCCTGCCCCAGTATCAGCCATAACTACCACAGATAACTTCTTAAATAGAATTAAAATACAATTAGGCTTTTCCGGTGTTATGCCAAAATCTGTGACCTGTCAGAATGTGTGCTCTGTAGCGCCGCCTACCTGCCGTAAATCATTTTGGGACTTTTCGGGGAAAATCGGACCGGGGTGGAGGCATTAATAAAAACTACATAAAAATAGCGTTCTTTTCCCTGTTAGTCTTGTTTGTTGTTACAGGTCTTTTATGATCACCAGATGAAAAATTAAACAGTTTCAGAAACATTTAAAAGTTACATATAGTAACTTTAAAGGAAAACTTTAAATGCCTTTTTCATTTTTGACAATAATTAGTGAATATGTAGCTGGAGTTGGCTTAGCTTAGCATAATGTCTGGAAGCAGGAGGAAACAACTAGCCTGGCTCTGTCCAAAGCACAAACACATGAGTACAAAAGCCAGGTGTAAAAATGTAAATTCATATTTTTATGGCAGGTTATATTATGCTGGACTATTTCTTGGCAAGGACCAGTGGCTAGGCAACAAGCGATCCTTAAACTCTTTGTTTTTGTACCAACTAAACAAACGGGATAAAACATGTTAATTAGTGAGCTTTTGATTAATTTTGTTATCTGGCTGTTTGCAATAGCTTTGTATTAAGCGTACACAAGTAAGAATGGTATCTTCTCATCTAACTCTGGACAAAAAAGCAAATGAAATATCAACTATAATGTAAACTAAACATGCAATCTAACTAACATTCATGAGTTAGGGTAAGAAGAAGAATGACCCAAAACAGGGCCAAGAGTTTTAACTCTATCTAAGTTATAATGCATTTGATGAGCACAATACAGACGACCTCACGCATAGCAAAAGCACACAATCATAATCTAAAAATAAGTTAGGCCCCTCTCCCATCATACGATGCTTATAACTTTCAACACATAACACCAGATTTAAAGAAACAGTTCACTCAAATTACATTTTGTTCCTTTTCTGACTGGTTCTGGGTATTTAGTCAAACATGTCATCAAGTACCAAGGTTAATCGCATGCAGGGCGTACATTTGTCAGCTATGCAGAGACTGTTAGCTCTTGTCACTACCACTCTGACTAATCCGAGGGGCAACTGTAGAGTGACATAATCAAGGTTAAATACAGGAATCACCTCCTGTGACATTTGATCTATTTTAATCACAGTTATTAGGATAAAAAATACTGGTTGGTATAATTATGTAGCGTCCTAAAATAACAAGAGTTTGTTCCATCTTTGCTACATTGGCTCTGAGTTTATTCGAAGAGGAGAATAGATAGATAGACAGAGATACTTTATTTATCCAGAAGGAAATTAAGAAGGCGGAATATGAGGTTTAAATAGCTGCTATAGTGAAGATATATAAGTTGTCCCAACAGTCTCATTAGGTAGATGGAAAACAGAGATGGGAAAAAAAATGAGACACAGTTCTTTGTTCTATCCCGATTGAGTTTTAACACTCTTAATGTTCCTCCACTGTAATGGCTGCTGTTCTTCAAATGTCCTGGCAGTGACTCTTAAACAGACAGATATTCAAATACATGTCCTTAATGGAAATATGTGCAGAAAGCTGAAGTTTATGTGTCTAAGCTTCTGTGATTCCAGCTACATTGTTTTATTTGACAATTCCATCATTTCACAGTTAACCACAGTTTAACTAGTTCAAAAAGTGGTAATTAATAAGAACTTTTGACTTAGGTCAGGTCTTAGGTCGAGTTTTAGGTCAGGTTTTACGTATATTATGTATTATTATGTATATGTTTGAAACAATTTTTTTGAGAAGGGCTGTACTCAAAATACTGAGAGGAAAAAACAGCGGACCGTCACCATTACTCCACTATATCTTTTATTAAAAAATGTTTGTTTGCTGCTATATTAATGTGCTGAATATCAAGTACAGACCCTTTAAGTTTGAAGCAGAGAGAGTGGTTGGTAAGAAATTGTAATTACATTATGTAACTAATAGATGACAAACAAAATCCCATTAAGAAAACCAGTCCAATTACAAAGCAGATTTTGTTAGTTGTTTTTTTTCTTTATTTCCTGTGTAGCCTACATATCATAAAGCATGGAAGCACACTTGCTACAGATAGCACACAAAATGAACAATGCAGAAAAGTTGAAAAGCTGCAAAACTAATGACATTCCATTAGCCTCAGCTACACTTTGTCTTTAATGCTAATTACTAATCAATCATCAATCACATAATATAAAATGATCAGAAATTAGCTAATGTTGAGACTTTTAACTCACTTATGGAAAAAAAAAATTAAAAAGAAAAAAAGGACATGGGTCTGATGTGCACAAACATAATGGGAACGAGTGTTTTGTTTAAGTTTCTCAGTTGCTCATATGTTACGTTATGTGCGCATGCGCAGCTTCACCTAGAAACGTTAATTATGGCACCTGGTAACCATTTCATCCTCACCCAGACAATCATCAGGAGCACACAGCCCGTTGGTTTATGACCTGTGGTCATTTGATGTAAAAATAAATAGACAAACACCATTGACATATATATTAATGGACCAATAGACCCCGTTGCTCTGGACGGAGACCAGTGAAGGCTATTAGAAGCACTTTTCCGGTGATGGCCAGCTTTACTGCGCAGCCTCCAACTGACAGAGACAGCGTAAATGTGACGTGAGCAACGTGTCTGAAAGTTGTAAGTGTTCTGGTAGCTGTGCCAAGATAAATCTCAATTATTCCCAATCTTACAGAGACGGAGAGTGTAGGTATATGTAAGGAGATAACATAAGCACAGGCTAATTATTGCTAACTAACATGCTAGTTAACATTAGTAATTAAACCTAAACAGCTAACGTAAGTCGAAACTGCCTGCGAGCTTCTCCTGTACTATACGGTAATTCCTCTACTGTGCGACAGAGTCACTTGGTTATGACACAATCGTTAGCCTATTTTTACAAAAGCGTCTGCTACGGAGCCATAACGTGAGGTACAAGGTAATGGAGCCTTTTATACGTTGTTGTGTTTCTTTCAAACTAAACAATGGACAAATCGAGTCTTTAAACGCTTCGGATGTAAAGTTATTCTCAGTCAAGTGACGTAAAAAAAAAATGGCGGTAAGCGGAATGCTAACAGGAGGTGATGGCCAGTTAGCAACAAAATGGCCCCATGATGGCTCGAGTTCTGAAGCGAAGCTTACCCCCTTGACAAACACGAGTCATGACGTGCTTCCTGTAAGCCTTTTCGGAGGGGAAATCCGAACAGCTAATATTAGCATGCTAACATGCTTAAGTAAGATGGTGAACATGGTAAACGTTACGCATGCTAATCATTCCCATGTTAGCATTGTCATTGTGAGCATGTTAGCATGCTGACTTTAGCATTTAGCTCAAAGCAAAGCCGTACTGCCTCACAGAGCTGCTAGCGTAGCTGTAGCCAATGCTATATTTCTATATGATGATACAGATAAAGTATAAAATGAATTAATTCATTTTTTCATTAAAAGGCCTGTCTTCTCCCTGAGGCCTCCTCACTTAAGTTGACTTTGACTCTGTGTCCTGTTAAATGTGTGTTTTGTATTTACATCTGCTGTCATCAATTTCTTGGCCTGATTTTATCAAGATTTCAGAGCATGAGAGGAGAGCTAATCTTGTCCTGAGCTCTGACACTTCTTGCAAATCATTTAACCCCTCAGCGTCAAGTTTCTCTTCTTTTCACTGGCTTATACTGAAATAAAGCTGATGCAGGTGTTAAGGTGTTTTTGGTAAACTAAGCTTTAGCTACAAGGACAACTTTGGAGGAGTCACATGAAACAGAAGAGTCCATGTTGAACCTTTGCTCTCAGTGAGTTGTGAGGGCTTCTCAGAGATTAGAAACCAGAGTAAAATGAAAGAGAAGACTTGTCTGCAGGAATAGCACGTTCAAACTTTCTGGTGTCTCAATCTGATTTATCTGCAATTGTTACCTTGAATATCTCATGCCTTACGTCATGCCACCCCCATACAGAAATCTAATATATGGTTGTATATGTAAAATACTTATATATTGTATGTATGTGTGTGTATGTCTCTCACCAATATTCAAAAATATGTGATACATACATTACATTTGAAAATATAGCAAAGATTGCCATTTTCATACATTTCTTTACATGTATAGACATGTTTAATAAACAAATACTCACATTGGGAATGAATACATTTTTCTTTATATTAATTGAACATATATTCCAAAATGTGTTTTCTTTTGTCTTGTATGTAACAGGCTTCAACATATATAACAGACAAATATTGTACCCATACTGTAAAGTACTATATTGAACTTAAAATCATCAAATTAAATTTTTTATTTTTAAACACAAATTTCACCTGATAATAATGCCTTAAAAATTAGGCATGCCCCCAAGGAAATAATCTCATAATAGCTGTATTATACAAACATTTGACAGTATTAATACATTCTTATACTATGCCTTATACACTAAGCCTCTGAACATTTTCAGTATGAATTAATTTCCCTAGTTTTCCAGGGTACACTAGCAGATAATCTATTTGATATATGCAATCAAAGTTCCTAGTTAAATTAGCGCTACAGTGTCAAACACTATTCGGTGTAGTGCCACTAATGCTACAGATAGGGAACTGGAGTAGTGAGCAATGAGAGCCAATAAAAGGAGGAAGACACAAGGGACAACAAATGTTCTATCTTTTTTTTTTTTTTTTTTTCCCGTGATCCTCAGCAGGTGTGAGTGCTATTTCTGGTGCAACCCAACTCCCTTCTGTCTCTTCACACAGACACATACACACACAAAGAGAAACACAGGGAGGCCTTGGTATCAGGGAAGTGCTTGTAATCCACTTTCTACTGTAGCATAAATAGGTAGGGGACAGTTCAAGTGTCGCCCCATAGTTCTCCTTATGTGGTTGTAAATCTAAACAAGTTGAACTCATTTTGAACCTTTTAGGATGGAAAGAAAGAAAAAGGAACATCGCTAAAGTCACATTATTCTCTAAGGGAGGCTGTTAATGCGTGATCTTCAAGGATTTTAGTCCATTCTTACCTGCTCTTCGAAGGGTTATTTTGTTTTGTCAGTTGTCTGCTATGCAATCCATGTAATCCTATTGTCATGAGCCAGAGGTCTGTGGTATTATTTAAAACCACTGTGTATTATTCATAACATGACCTAAACAATATTCAAGACTATTATATAAGAGATACTGTGCACTCAACGTACAATGTTTCAGGGACACTGAGACATTTCATATTTGTATACTCAGTAATGGAAAGTACATTTATTCACATACTATACCCAAGTGCAGTTTTGAGGTACTTTACTTGAGTATTCCCATTTTATGCTACATACTTTTACTCCACTACAATTCAGTGGGAAATACTTCATATTTACTTACTTACATTTATTTGACAGCTCTAGTTGCTTGTTACATTCGGAAACCAATCATCATTTAATTAAATATGATACATTTGTTGTTACAGATTAAACTATAAAACTGCATACAAAATGGTTAAAATTAGCTTCATCTTGACCAGCTAAAATAAAATGCTACGCATGAATGCATCAGTAATAATAATGTAATAATATAGTATTGCACTGAAAGTTTTCATTACTTTAAGTACATTTAGCTAATAATACTTTTAATTCAAATGACAATTTCAATGCAGAATTTTAAACTGTAGTATCACTACATTTACTTAAGTAAGAATGTACATACTGCTATTTATTCCTCATATCTAATAAATAATCTTTCATTTTAGAATCAGAACATCGATATCTAACAAGATGCAGGTATTTTTATTTTTTCCATCTTTCCGTATCTCTGCATCCCTGTCTGTCTCCTCACACTTTCTGGATCTTGTACAGACCTGTACAGTGGCACCGTTGTTGGACATGGGGCACAGAGAGCAGCTGACACATGACTTCAGCCAAATGGCCTGCCATAACATCCCTCTGCCCGCTGGTCTAACCTTGCTCTGCCCTCGGAGATCCTCAACAGGGGAGCAGTGGATGCCCTGAGTAGCAAACATTTCTCAGCTACCAGCACTTTGATCAGCTTTTAGGCTATATCCGGATGAAAAGGGGTAGGAGGGCAGGGAGATAACTGTAAGATGTTTTTTGTTATTGTGTGTTTGGTTGTATAGGACTAAGTTAAATGTGTTTGTATGCTTTAAGATTATAAAGGCGTATTTTTACATGTTTTTTTTTTTAGTAGTGTGTTGCAACACATTCTCACACCCAACTCGTAAAATAAGGACGTTCCGTCAGGAGCCTTTCTCGTTCTTAGTTTAGGAGAAAAACAACGGGGAAAGGACGCCTCAAAAGCCGGGAAACACACGCCGGAGACGGGGAAACAAAACGCCACACGCGGGACGCGAACCCGAGTCTCCTGAGTGAAAGTCCGGTGTCCACCCCAACCTCCTTACGCAGCAATTTACCCTTACATACCACTCGCTAAATCTCATCCAATTGCGGCTCTCCCCAGTACGTTACACAAATACGCCGAAGTGTGCCTTTTCGTCGCATCAGACGCTGAAGGCCACTGACCAAACGTACTTATTTTACGAGTTCGGAATGAGAACGGGTTGTGTGTTTGCAAGTTGGATTTATTTATTATGAAGTGTATTCTGTGGGGTGTCTGTTTATAGGTCTTTGTATACGTGTTTAGCTTTCTACCTCTCCTGCACAAGCTTTTGTTTTATTTAATGTGATGTATATGAGAATATGTAGGCCTATGTAAAAGTGTCTTTGTATAAGTGAATGCTTTGCGTACATCTCATGTCTTTTATAAGAGTTGTATCTTAATGTGCAAACAAATAAAAAAAAGGTGCAGCAATTCCTTTTATTTTTGAAGAAATGTTGCCCTCATAAACACATCAGAATCAGAATATGACCGCATTAAATTAACATTGAAGATACCAACTTTTCATACACAAACACACATCCGGAGAGAAAAAGCAGAGCTGGCGGCCAAAATAAAAAAAGTCACTAAAATCGCTTCCACCTTCACATGTGATTTTTTTTTTGTTTTTTTGTGGGAAATAAAGCAACTGCAATTAAGTCTGAACACTGACTTTGCCCACACGAGGGTAGCAGAGGTTTATTTTACACAGCACTGCAGCTGCTGGTGTGAAGGAAGATAGAACATGTAATATGTCAGGGCAGAATGTGAGTGTGCGGTTCTATATTGTAGAACAGAAATTGGTAGAATATGTCTGCATTTAATTAAAATGACTTCGGATTGGAGTTAGGGTGTGGTACTGTGTCTGACGGCTGCAGCAACGTCTCTATCAATCGTTTAAAAGATTTTTTTCAGTCAGTGCTGTCAAAGTCCAGCAGGGGGCGGCAGCGCTTCACATCACAGATCTCAGCGGGAAGCCGAAGCGAGACACTGCAGCCGTTCGCAGCAGCCAGCGTGAAACAATCATTGACAGAGCCTGTGAAGCGGGACTTTCAAAATAATACCCATGTTAACAAATGGTTTCATTGCAGCAAATTGAAAGTGGGTTCCAAAGGTAAAAAAGTATCCATACGGAAGAACCCTGTCATTTCTAAAAGGCTATAAATGGAGAAGCAATGCCATATGTTTAAAGCAGTGTCCCATTTTGCCATGGACGGTTTGTGGGACAAAGGGCCCCTCTGATAAAACTTTGAGTGACAAAACTCTGGTCTGCATGAGTCATGAAAAGGGAATGTACATGACATACAAATGATGCTCTTTATTCGGTTTGGGTCATTTCAAGCTGCTCCTTTATTTCCATCAGCTGGTGTGGATGCTAACATGTAGCTTTAGCCTAAATGAGGAAGAATTTTTGCTGTGTGCGTTCTGTGTACAGTATGCATTTATTTTGAAGGTCGACTTCCGTTTTCACCCGTGCCATTTTCTGGCGAACTTGACGCGTCTCCAACAGCACAAGAAGCACTTTGTCTCGGCGGAGTGGGGAGTTGACAGGCGAAAGAGGGGGATATAGAGGGACACTGAATTGGACTGGCCCGGTTCACTTACGCCGCAGACCCTGCGGCAGGACAAGGACAGGAGTCCCTCGGAGAGGACCGGAAGGTGGGAGAAAGGACATCAACTTGGACTGGATCGGGGACCCTCGGAGACCCTCGGAGGATTGGGATACAGAGGGGCACCACTGGGCGGGGAGGGGGCCCACGATCAGGCTGTTATGATGGTGGTGATGCACCGAGAGCAGAGCAGAAGATTCCTGCAGAGCCCGACACATTGCACCACAAACCCGCAACCCAGTGTGACCTTCTGCAGGGTTAGACGCTTCTGCTTCTCTCCATCATAGCCTCGTCAACACAAGACCGGATTTCCAAACCAAAGCTTGATCCAAACAACCGGGTAACGTTAACAGTGTACCCTGCGAGCTCCATTCATTCTCCACCCCGTTTGCGGGATGAGACGGGGATTTGAATCTGGACGGAGAGATTAGCTTTGAACCGAGGCTGCCTTGTACTGCACCGGTTTCGATGTGCATGCAGCACCGGTTGTTTTGAGCCGTGCAACAGACAAGAGGAGGAAAGATGTTGGTGCGATGCTACCGGGGAAAGCTGTCGGTGTGGGCCGCTCTGTGCGTGCTGGTGCTCTGCTGGTTTTACATTTTCCCCGGCTACAGACTCCCCCGCGATAGAGAAATAGTTGAGGAGGTGCTGAGGCAGGGCGAAGTATGGCAGAAGAACCAGACGGGCATTGATGTATACAGGTTAGTCTCAGGTCTCATGTCTGTCCATTTGTTTAACCCTTGTGTTGTCTTCACCGACGTCCATGAACTTGTCATTCCGGGTCAAAATTGAAAAATGTGGGTTTTTTTGTTTAGTTTTTTTTTACTTTCTCCGAATTTTTTGACGCTTTTTTATGCTTTTCAAAGCTTTTTATTCATGGTCAATAAACCTAATATAATGTTGTACTTAATTTTTGAGTTTGAAAAAAAAGCGGATATGAATTATTTTGACTAATAGAATAGTTAAGATCAGAGGATGGTTTGAAACCATTTAAACATTTTTTTTTGTTTTTCAAATGCCATGAAATTTAAATAAAACAACCAACATTCAGTGGAAGTAATCATTAATCTTACCTGCTAAGAACATGGATGCATATCCATACAACGTGTAGGCATGCATCCATCCAAGTTATTTTGAGGCAATTTGGTTGTTATGAAACCCATATTTCTGATATAAAAAACTTTGAAAACGGGTCAAATTTAACCCGAGGACAACACAAGGGTTAAAACAGTGTTTCCCAAAGTGCGGCCCGCGGTACCCCCAGATTTCCCTTTTTTGCCGCTGATTGTTTTTACCCTGTATCCACTACAGCGCATAGCCTGGGGTTCTCTTTGTAATTTTTTTTTATCATTGAGTGCCTGTGACCTCTTTTGTCTTCATTTGGAGTCCCTGAACATATGGGCATAATGTCATTATGATGAGACTGTAATAAAAAAAAAAAAATTCTAAATTTATGAATTTATGAATATCTAAATAGTGCAAAAAAAAAAAATATTTTTGAAAACTGCAAAGATATCCTACAGAAATATTACAACTGCAAAAACCACAGGAGATACAAACATCATAAACACTCCTTATTTACAGTAACGTTAGTAGCCTAGCTACCACAGACACTGTGTGGGTATTTCCTTTAGACTACACTAGATTCTAAAAGCAAACCAGATCAACAGGGCATGTTAGTCACCCTGTGGCAGCCTTGTTTAAATCTCAGTCAGTTGAGAATATGTGCAGACAATTCTCCGAGGCAAAGGCGAAAAGGATACTCAGAGAAGGTGACACCTGCCGAGCAGCCGACAGGGCCTGCAGGGAGGATGTGATGCTCACTTGGGGCTGTAGCTTTAAAGCCATGGAGCTTTTTAAATGCCTCTGTTTGTTAAAGTTTTGCCCAATGGATTATTTGAATTTATCAGTTGAAAGAGTGAAAAACAGTCCCCACTTTTGAACATCCATTTCATGAGCCTGTTATTGAATCTTGATATCCTTAAAACTCCAGGCGTATATAACCTAAATAATGTGATAATTTCCTCTGACGTACAGCACTTGACCTTACACACTGCTTCTTTGTCTTGTCATATTAACACACATCCTACTTTGGCTGCCTCTTGGCAAATCATTAAGCAATCATTGTAGCCTGTCTTTTATCAGAATCCTAGAGGTCCTGTTGAATCCAATTTGTGTCTAAGTGTCCAAGATCGCCAGAGACCAGACTTTATTATTTCCCACATCCTCTCTGCACAGGAAGTTGCTGACAGAGTGCTGCGATCCGCGGAGGATGTTTGCAGTGACCAAGGAGAACTCGCCGATGGGCAAGGTCCTGTGGTACGATGGCGAGTTTTACCACTCGCACACCGTCAACAATGAGACTTACCCACTCTTTGTGAAGGTATGTTACATAATAATAACCACAAATAGAAAAAGGGTAGTTTTCCCCTCAGAGAGCCACAGACTTCTTTGCCAGAAGACACATGACTGTGAGACAGGCAACTGTGTTATTGAAAAGACCAGATGATGGGAAATGATTTTGCTCCCACTCAGCGCAATACGACACTGCTGTGGGGGCTGTGGGTTTTAACGTGGGTCCTTGTTGATCGATGGAGGCGGGGAGGTGGGCAGTGGAGCAGATAGACACTCTCTGAAGGAGAGAGGGTTACTGGTATAGTGTTCTGCAGTGTGATGGGAGTATTAAGATGTGGAGGCCGGTTAGAGCAACGCGACAGTTATACACAGTTAAAAGCAAGGATGAAAGTAAGATACTCCATCTTAGACTTTCACTTTTATATTATTCATACGGACAGGATGTGTTACAGTTGCAAAGGTGCAGATGAGGACACATCAGATTCCTGCTTTGTGTTTATTCCTCAAGAGGTTATGTCCTCTCATGTTGTATTTCCACTTCAAAATGGAGATTGAAACCAGGAGTAAAAGCTGGAGGAGGATGTGACTCAAGTGTCTCCCTCCCTTTTCCATGTCGAGAATTTAGCATTGTGCAAACATGGACACTGTTTCCCACAGATTAGAAAGCAATTTGCTTTTTCGCTGTTGGATGCTGTCCTCCTCTCCTTCTCTTTCTTCAGTGCCTAACAAATATATCTCTATCTCTTTCACTCCCTGACCCTCTTTTTGCTTGAGCAGCACTGGTTGAAGCCTGAAAATATTGTAAACAAAAGAATAACATTACTAATTACACTGGTCGGACTGTTGAGCTCTGTTTCAGACTGATACCTCCAGTTCAGGCTGGTCCTCATCCTCAACACGTGGATTGAAGCAGCAAACATTCAGTGTAAGAGTAAAAAAAAAAATGACATAACATTATTTATAATATGTTTATTTGATTCACAGCTGCTACATATGGTGTTATGACCTCGACAACCCAACTGCATTTTAGCGCAAACTTGCGACTAGTTAACTTTCTGAAGCAGGCGCAATCGCTTGTTTGCTAAGAGTCGGGTCGGGACTCCAACATTAACATACTGACAACATTGTATTCAGAATATAAAATATTTTTATAGAACTTTTTAATGTGTGATTGTGTAAAGGTGTTCACGAGATACCACTAGATCACTTTCTTGAACTTGTGAATTTCGCCAGCCGTCTTCTCTCGTTTTGTGTGTGCACGGAGGGGCTGTGTGTGTGTGTGTGTGTGTGTGTGTGTGTGTGCGCGTGCATAGCCTATGTGAGAGAGACGCGAGAGACGGAGGAGAGCAGGGAAAGGAAATGCAGCTGAACGAATACTCTGCATGTTTTAAATAGCGTTAAAAAAAAAAAATTAATAACGAAACGCAATATGTGGCAGCCTGTGTTGATTGTGTGGTGCACTCCCACAAATTAGTCTATGTGTGGGAAACACTGATGGACCTAGAGTGTGTATTTATGCCTCTGTGGATGTGTATCTGTATCCATATAAGGGCTATTTTTACATAGCTTCATGCTTGTGTGTGGGTGCGCATGTGGATGAGGTTGTTTGTGCCTGGAAAAAGAACTGAATGAGAACCTTTGGTGTAAGTGCTGTTGCCGTGGTTTTTGTATCCAGGGGCAATACACCTCACTAATAATGAAGATTGGATCCCTATTACTGATGCCACAGATTTGTGGTCTAATATCCTGGTTGGTAAATGCGATGAATGTGTGACCCTAATTTGCAGGCATGAGCTGGGCATGTTCATTCATGAGGGATGGGGGAGGTGAGGGCGAATAAATGAAGAAATGAGAATATAAAGCGAGAGTGGCCAAGCTGAACCACAGTGTGGATGTGGGTGCATGAACGTACTGCAATGGGTTTTAAACGTTTTTTCCACACTGTTTTATTGCTGATAAGTGTTTATGCTGTTAAATCAGAATACATTAGTTCAGCCAAATTAGAGCTAATACAATGTGTTAATTCATTGATTATTCAATCAAGAAGATTAATATGCAACTATTTCGATCATTTTTCAAGCAATAATGCCAAATATTTGCCGCTTCCAGCTTTCTCAAATGTGAAGATGTGGTTCTTTTCTCTATTTTATATGATTGTAAACTAAATATTTGGGGAATTTGGACTGCTGGTTGGACAAAACAAGCATTTTGAAGACATCACCTTTTTTTTTTAATGACATTTGACATTAAAAACATTAATTGATTTATAGAGAAAATAATCAACACATTAATTTGCCCATTAAAATTATCTTTAATTGTGGCCCTAATCCACACAACAAAACATTTGAAAACATTTACATTTGAAAAGCTCAACAGCATTGTGTCTTCCCAGAATCAATGTCCTGGTTTATTAATCCACATTATTAGGGTGCTGGTATAATCTATGAAACAGATATGTCAAATCCTCATTAAATGAATCCGAACGTATTTGTATGGCTCGACCCCACTAGAGAAAAGCAGGATGATGATGCGTTTTGTAATTTGGGCAAACTGACCTTTTAAAATGAATCATAAAAAGTTATCCTTTACTAGTTTTATCACTTTCCTTTTATACATTCCTTGTTCACACACAGGTTGAGTTATGTAAGCTAATCTTTTCACTGTGTTAAGTCACTACTCTATGTCACTCAGGGATGTAGCTGGTTTTTATTGTTTCAGACTCCAGTGCATCTCCCTGCCCAAGGTTAGCTTGACACCCTGCTGCATTGTTCAACTTAGTGCTTGTGTGAGTCTCCATCAAACGATTGCATGGCCTATTTTTGGAGGTGTGGTTGCACTTCCTCTACAAGCCTATATTGTGGCCAGTTGTATGTGTGTTTCCCAGAAGGAAAGTAACTAGTAGTTAGGTGGGATTGACGAAGCACAAGCTCACACACACACACACACACACACACACACACACACACACACACACACACACACACACACACACACACACACACACACACACACACACTATCTGTCTTTTCAACTACCAGTGCTGTGATTGCAGGTTTAACCACAGACAACCAGTCACGCTATGCCAAGCCAGCAACAGCTACAGTATCTGGGCATCTGCCAGGGAATGTGCCAATTAGGGCTTTGACAGTTAATTGCTGGTTAGTTCAATGGCTCAAACAGAGCAACCATACATACAGTTCACTGGACTGTACAGTAGATTTCTACTATCTCTTCTTTTCTTTTAGGTATCCTAAAAAGTTTGACAATTACACATAAAAATCTGTAAGTACAATATATTGTTGTTCATCTACAAAGTATGACAGCTCATTCGCATGCACACCGAGGTTCTGCTTTGCTCTCATGACAGCGACACTGAAAAATCAAACTGTATGTGAAAACAGTAGCTGGTTCCTGCTTCTCAAATGTGAGATTCGCTGCTTTTCTCTGTTTTATATCATGGTAACTTGAATATCTTTTAACTTTGGGCTGTTGGTCAGACTGTCAGAAAAAACATTAATTATGATAGTGTACTGTTTCACCAATTCCTGGCATGTTATGGACTAATACATTTATTGAAAGAATAATCAACACATTAATTAAATTAAAAATGATTGTTAGTTGCAGCCCTACATTAAAATGAACAACCCAAACCAAAATCGGTCAAGATATTGGATTTATAACTTTCCAGAAATAGCTGGACCACGTGCTACTGTAATAAGTGTCCCCCTCTCAAATGTTCAGCCCAACTTGCTGGTTCCCCTCCCCTGCTTGATGTGCTGTTAGCAGGGTATTGTCCTCTGACTCAACCCCCTGTCACGCTCTAAAAGAGACCCTGAGGCAAGGAGATGTGTGTGTACGTTTGTGTGTGTGTGTGTGTGTGTGTGTGTGTGTGTGTGTGTGTGTGTGTGTGTGTGTGTGTGTGTGTGTGTGTATATGTATTCTCAAGTATGTGCACTCCAAGGGGAATAATGAGCACAATTGTTTCCGCCATCCTGTGTAATCCATGCCTCTGACTTAAATGCAACCAAGGCAAAAAGAAAGGACATGTTTGGCCCTTGCTTCATGAAGTGGTATTTCAGTGTTCTCTGTAACAGCTTTAATACTATCCTACACAAGGCTTTAATTGAGATGATGATAGGGCAGTGATTCCCACCCCAGGGGTTACTTGTACCCCAGTGGGTACTTCTGCAGTTGCCAGGTTGTATGCTCAAGAGATTGTGAAGTGGCTCAACTAATTACAGAAATAAAAATTTAAAAAAGTACTATACAGTATATCCACATGATAAGTCAGGTGTGACACCTGAACACCACATCTTGCGATTGAGTGTGTAAAAAGTAGTTAGCAAGCTAGTAGAGAAGTAACTCTACTAGCGAAATAACAGTTAGCTGAACATGATGAAAAAACCTTTCTGTTAGCTAAAAGTAATACATAAAAATCAAATATTTAGCCAAAAGCATAGGAAACTAAGTAATATATAAACAGTTGAAATAGTTAGCTAAAAGTAATGGATAAAAACAGTTCCGTTCTCTAAAAGTAATGGATAAGCAGTTAATGGTTAAATAATGTGTAGTTTAAAAGCAATTTAACTGAACACCTTTGGCAGGTTGTACAAAGGGATGCTTAAGTTCAGGCTGTGGTTAGATCAAAAGGTTTAGGACCATACACAAACTACTGTGCAGAGACAGAGGAAGTGTGCAGAGCAGTGTTGTCAAAAGTAGTCACATGCATTACTCAAGTAATGCTCTGCTGGGCCACGCTACATCCTGTAACTGATATGACATGAACTACTACCACTACCATTTGAAGTCACTGTTCCATTATTAATCTGACTATTATTGCCAAATTTTCTACTTAAGTAAGGTAACTAAGTATTTGTACTTCGTTACTTGACACCTCTGGTGCAGAGACAATGGAAGTGACATTTACCAGATCACAGATTTGATTATAATCAGAGGGTAGGAGAATAGATAACAACAGGGCTCCAGACTTCACTAGGAGCACAGTGGCCCCCAACTGAATATTTTAGGGGCGCAACCACAAAATGTAGGGGCACACACCGTAAATCAACATGCTAACCAAATATTCACATTTCTACTAATTTCCACTGTATAAGTCATAAACACTTTGATAATAGAAATTACAATGTGTTTATTTTGCACTTTTGAAGATGCAACATAAAAGGTAAACCGACAGCACCATGGCTGTCATGACAGTACAAATATTAAAAAAATATACCAGCTGTAGTCTCCAGTCTACAGTTACAATGAATTCAACTTAAAATTAAACATGCATTGTTTAGGCTACTAAACTAAAATAAAAATAAACCCCTCCCTCTCTCCTCCCAAACCTGCCCTACAACCTTGAATTGAATAATTATTAATTTCTTACTCACTGTAACCTTTATTATTGTATGTATATTATTCTTTTTTTAGCCTGTTTTATTTTCATCATGACTTTGAATTGCCTTGTTGCTGCAAGGTGCTGTAGAGATAAAGTTGCCTTGCCTTACAACCTCAGCCTGTCAGTCAGTCCCCAGGGCAGATAAACCAACGTTGTGCCTGCTTGACTCGCAGGAAGCGTAACGTCAACAGCCCCGCGACCGCTTTCGCCTCGATATTAATATAATATTGCAGCAAACGCTGTCTGCGTGAAGTTTAGAGAAAATGTAACCACACTTGCAACCACTTTATCGGCATTTCCGTGACTCACTGTAACTTCAACAAAACTGCAGAGCCGACGAGTCTGCTCCGTCCGCACCTCTGCGCGTGTGTGTGCACTGTAAAAATTATCAGGGTGGTTCTACTTAAAAATTTAAGTTCAATTGCTGCCTTAAAAATGTGAGTAAAGCCAACATTAAGAATAGTGTTGTTTCAACCCACAAAGTTAGATTATAGAATATGTTTAATTAATGATCATTTATTGTTTGAACTTGATACTGTGATTTAAAACAACTATCAATACTACATTGTCCACTCAAGGAAACTTGCTTCCTCTTGTCAAGCAAAAATACAATTGTATGCTATTTCAACTCACGAAGGTAAGTTAGAGAAGATGTTTAATTAATAATAATTTATTGTTAGAACTTGATACTGTGAGTTAAAACAACCATCTATCTTACATTGTATATTCAAGGAAACTTGCTTCCTTTTGTTAAACAAACATACAATTTTACATTTAATTTCAACTAACTGTATTCATACCAATTGTCTTTTCAAGTTAGGTGTACTCATGTTTTAAGGCAGCAATTGAACTTATACTTTCAACTTAAGCAGACTAATGTTTTTTACTAAAAAGATCACACACTGTAATAAATTTCATGGTAGTTTAACTTGGAAATGAAAGTTCACCTTCAGCCTTGAAAATCGAAGTTCACTCAACTTGAAGACTGCTTTTGTTTCAACTTAGAAATTAAAGTTAATGAGGGTGATGTAACTACAGTGTAACTAGTTTTCTTGTTTTTAAAGTTTTTATTTTAGTTGATTTAACTTTTAATTACTTAGTTTAACTTCATACTTTAAGTTAAAACAAATAAATTACTTTCTTTAATAATGCAAGAAAAGCCTTCCTTGCCTAGTATAACAGACATACTTTTCTGCTTTATTACAACTCACGGTTTAAAGTTACAATAACATAACCACATTTATAGTGGAGATAGTGTGGGTGCTTGGGTGCAGCCGCCCCAGGGCCCCATGCAAAATAGGGGTCCCTCTAAAGCCTCTGATCTTGTGTCACTTGGGATAATGAAGTGACACACTGCAGATTAATAGCTGAAGGAAGCCTATTACTGCTCAAAGTCTAATGCTGCAATACTCCAGCTCTTCTTATCAAACATAACAGTCACTTAACTCATGGTTACAAATGTAAACCAGCACAACAATGACAATTACCAGGCAACAAAACACTACATTCAAGCACACGTTTAATAAACGGAATTCAAACAAACAATTCCGAACAAATTGCAAACTTTTCAGCAAATTTTAACCCAACTCTATTTACCGCCTTGCATCATGGGAATTGACCAGCCAATGAACCAATTGCACCTGACTGCAGTATGTAGATTGGGGTTGGGCTAAATGTGGGCGGAGCTGTTTGACTTTTGAAAAGTACTTTTCAAGTACATTTCAATATGAGAAGAGTGAAATGCCAAATTCACAATTCACAAGCCTTTGACAGGTACCCTCCCTCCCACTAGTGCTTTGTTGTTTGCCACAACACTTGTTGTATTTTAGTAGAAATTTGCATAGGCTACATCACTTATCTGCGGTGTATAATCAATTTATTCTGTCCATGCTTTAACTATGCTGTGAAGACAGGTTATTTTAAAATCGAAAGGCAACCATTTTTTGTTGCAACACATACACTTTTTTTTTCAACTGATAACTTACATACCCAAGTTCAATCAACACATACATATCTGATAAAAAATTTAAATAGTGGACCCAATGAATAAATGCAAGTTTAACTTTCAAAAACTCATAAAGTTGAGTTCAAAATCCAAAACTTGTATAAGCGTGTTCAGTTAAAAATAAGAAATAAGTGGACATAACTAAATGGGTCTGTACTTTTTTACAGTGTGTGCGCGCCGGAGCTCCGCTCTCTGTCATTATGCAGAGAGGACCATGGATATATTAGAAGAGGACAGATAAGCTTTGTGCTTACACGCTCTCAGGTGCCGAAATTTCCACGTTTAACGTGTAAAAAAAGGGGGCAAATTTATTGGTCGCACATGTGCGATTGGATGTAAAATTTAGTCGCACACTCTAAAATTTTGGTCGCAAAATGCGACCATTATGGTGCACATATCTTAAGTTGGTCTTGGAACATTGCAATATGCAGATCCAGTTAATTTGTTTTGTTTACAGGCATGAGGAAATTGTTTTTGCATGGCAGTACATCTTTTTCTTTGCTGATATGTCTATTGTCTGTTTTTCATTAAAATATATATGTATAAATATAGACTTTGCTCTTGATGCATATCCCAGATACGGAATCTAATTCATAAACTGAATGACTTTGACTCACTTCCTCGCTTCATAGCTCCTCGCTGATTTGTCTGTCAGCACAAGAGGATGTGAAAGGAAATTAGCAGTAGGCCAAGGTCCTGTGCATAGCTGACCACAGGGTGACTGTTTTTGTGCATGTGTGTACGTGGCTTTGTGTGTTAATGTCCATGTGCTTGTGTGTACGCTAACAGAGCTGCATGTTTCCTTCTGCCCAGGGCAACCCTCTGCAGCTGCCCCTGAAGAAGTGTGCGGTGGTGGGCAACGGTGGCATTCTCCGACACAGCAAATGTGGACAGGACATTGACCAGGCCGACTTCATCATGCGGTGAGACACAAGGCACTCTGCGGGGCTGTTAGTGCAGGCGTGTGCATTGTATAGGACTGCTTCACTGCTCCTCCAAATGTGAAACGCCCGTGCCCAAGAGATTAGCCAAACACCCTCAGCCATAAGTGAAAATGAGTGCTGGTGTTGACTGTAGGCAAGAGAGAGAAAGACAGAGACAAAAAAAAAAAAAGAAATGGGCCACAGCGAGGGCAAGAGAGAAAAAGAGGTTAGGCGTGAGTCAGCGACTAGAAAAACACTAAGATGAGGGAGGCGATGAGCAGAAATGCATTAAGCAGAATAAAACTGGTGGAGCAAAATAAAAGGAGAACACTCGTTGAAACAAACTTGATGCTGGTATAGGGACATGCGAGGTGACGGGGACTTTGGTGGAATCACACAAGGAGAATAATTTACATATTTTGAATATTAGATAAAGGTGTTTTTCTAAGTAATCAAAGAGATGCATTTCTATTGGTTTTGATTGAGGAAGAAACCACCTCAAAGGAAGCTGTAATCCTCCTTTAAAAATGTAACAACTACTCCAGAGAGTTGAAGAAAGAGAGCTAATGTTTTGTTAAATGTAGACCTTGAGCGGAAGGAAAAATGCATGACGTTTAAACTTCAACTCAAACAGAAGGCTCTTTTAGAGAACCAGGAAAGAATATCTAACTAACAGGGAGTATCTGATATTGGATTTTATATCTGTCAATGACTGAAGGGTCTTAAACCAGTAGCAAAAATACAGTTTTATTCAGATTATGTTTTTATTATTATTTTTAATCTGCCTATCTGCACTTCCAGAACCGTAAGCATGAAACCCTGAGTCAGTTTTATCCAGTATCAATTAAAGAGAAGTTCAAACAAGATTGCTGTGTCCTCAACAGTGTTGACTAAAAAAGAGAGAAAGGCAGTGTTACTTCGAGCAATTCTACTATGACTGAAAGTAAGAAGAAAAAAAAGTAAATAATATGGAGCCACAGATGGCTGGAAGATGCAGACAATATGCCGTCTGTTCTGCCATGAAGATCAGTTTTATTTTACAGCCATCTCAGTCACAAGCCACAACATGCATAATACTACTCCTGTGATATTTAGTTCAATTCATTATAGTTCATAACACATCTTTAAACAGCAGCCATGGAGGAAATCTGACCTTAAAACTGCTCAAACTGCCAAACAGCCGACCACAATTTCTAACACGCCAGATATCCATCTGATCATCTGAGACCAAGAATGTTGAATGTTACGAAATTAATGAGGGATCATGCCAGAACTGGACTTCATATCACAACCTTAGCGGGCAGACGGTTACTTTGCATAACCAGCAACAGCAATTTCCACCTCTAGACCCTCTGCACCATTACGAAACTATCAGTACAATCAGGGGAGTTGATGTGGTTGACCATGATTGCTACCAGCCCTCAAAAGAGCAAACCCACTGCTTTGATGTACAGATAGCACTCTGGATAAGAGAAAAATACGTATTTTCAATAAGCGCAATGCACTCTAAGCCTAACAAGTCCCAACCCATCTGGTAACACTGAATTCTAGGAGCGCCTAGGTAGCCGAGTGGTCACAGCGCTTGCCATTTAACCGCAATGTTCAGGGTTTGATTAAACCAACAAACCAACAGAATTCCATTTTGGGGTCAAATATTTGATAATTTTTTTTGATAAAAAAAATGGACTGTTTAATAAGATAATTTTGCCAGCCAGTCAACATCACTGTAAGTTATGCCTGGTAGAGATAAGAAAATGTCTTGTCATCATATATACCGATTTCTGCCAAACTGTGACAAAGCACTTCTAGACCCCATCTACACATTAATCGACAGTAGTGGTTCAGGCAACCAGATCCAGATTTAACTGACTTGAGATTGCAAGAAAAATGAAAATTGAAAGAAAGAGTCAACATCATGATTGACCCAAAAGATAGCAGAACGGTTACAGAGATAGCTGAACCTAAACTATAGCGGAAGCTTATCACTAGTTTTGAAGCAAAGCAGGGCAGAGGGAGGAAACACTACAGCAAGGACACAATGGCAATATTTAACATTCACAAAACACAAGGAATCCTATCCAGGTGTCATTTATTTCCTCCATCTGCTGATCATAAACACCTCTGATGTGATTAACCACATACGAGGCTCACATATGAGGTAATTATTCCATAATTGTTGTAATTTACTCTACTAAACACATTGTCTTGCAAACACGAAATGTAGGTTTAGGACGGTAATGTCGCTGTCAATTTAAATTACCATTATTACTGAAGCTGAGACACTGTTTGTTGGTGACAGAGAGAAACTTGTCTTATTTAAAATATGGTAATATGTTTAACTAGTCATCACTGAAATACAGGGTGTAAGTACAAAGGGACATTGTCACTCCAGTTATTAAAGATGTAAAATATGGCAATCATACTGCCAGCTTTGTTGTGCAACCACTTCTCAGCCATGTCATTCCACTTTTAACATCTCTCCTGCTGTTGCTGCCTGTAGTATTATCATTAGCCCCATTACTTCACAAGTAATTAACGATCTTTGACATGCTGTTTCCATTGCAAACACAAACAGATAAAACCACGTGGGCAGGACATGTTGCTTCTCTGCTCGCTATCATAATCGGATCTATTCAGGAGATAATGACTAAAATAAATCCTTTAACTGTTTCTACTGTAAGTTCCTAATTAACTTTATATAAATCATAACCATGGGCAAGATTTTGTGTGTGTGAACTAGGGGAGTGAATCTTCACTGGTCTCACGATTCGAATCGATATCCCAATGCATCATGATGCGTCACCTCCTCATTATTATATATTGCTACACATGGTTTTCATCAACAAAGTTAAGCAGTCAGATATATATGAACTCCCCTTTTTATTGTATCTGCTCTTAAAAAAGACACTTGCCGTATGTAGCGGAGTTTGAACACGACAGACAAAAGGCAAAAACAACAAAAGTACCGACTGGAAAATCAACAAGTAACATCAGTAGGCAACAATCTATGCAGTGATTAATTTCAACACCCCTGGTGTGAAGTGTTAAATATACCATGTGTGTTTTGTTCATTTAGGTGCAACCTTCCACCGCTTTCAAAGGAATATGTGGTGGATGTGGGAACCAGATCACACCTGGTTACAGCCAACCCCAGCATCATAGAGAAAAGGTAAACAGTCAAAATCAATTCTGTTCTAAAACAAAACACTCATCAGTTGTGCAGAGATAATGATAACTTACAGAACAGAGGACATACATGTACAGAGTAAGTTTGAGCATACTAGCGCAGGGTTTTTCCTGACTCTGAATGGGGGCGGGGGGGGGGACTATGCACGACAGTAAGCTTCGGTTTGCGTACAGTAAAGGCAAGAGTCTGTGTTACCTTATTTGAAAGATATCTATGCATTTTCCTGTTATTTCTGATAATTTGATAAACAAAAATGTCTATTACGCTTGAGTAAATGTAACCCCAATCAACAAAACTGCTTAAGAAAAATAATTAGTATTTAAATACCACTGTTAAAATCACCGGGAGAGTCCGACCCAGTCAGACTCTGGACGGTAAAACTGAGATTAGCGCCCCTATTCAAGTTTATGCTCTGCTTTTCAACTGTTTGGTAAATTGCTCTTAAACACAGTCGAAAGAGGATTTGAATTGCTATTTTTTCTCTCAGTTCTTAGCATTTTGGCACTGATTTAACTTTGGTGCTGGCTAAAACCTCTTTGGGGGGGCGCCAAAAATTCCTCTATGCAAGAAAAACCCTGCTCTAGCGTACATAGCTAATGAGTTATGTTGTGGAATCAGTGTGGTGATTTGAGGAGATGTACTGTGAGGTAGTGGGCAAGTGGTAGAATACCCCATAGTGTTCCTGTAGTGTTACATGTGACAACACAGGAAATCCATTTCCTGTTTTTAGACAGGCATGAAAGGAAAAAGGAAGCACACAGCTCTACAGATGAGTCGGCCAGTCATCACTCATGAGGAACACAACATATAAAATAACTCCCGTTCTTTCTCTTTATCACTCTGTCTCTCAGATTTCAGAACCTCCTGTGGTCGAGAAAAGCTTTTGTGGACAGTATGAAGGTCTACGGCTCCAGCTACGTCTACATGCCAGCGTTTTCTATGAAGCCTGGCACCGACCCGTCACTGCGGGCGTATTACGCCCTGGCGGACACCTCCTCCAACCTCACCATGCTCTTTGCCAACCCCGAATTCCTGCGCACGGTGGGAAAATTCTGGAAAGGCCGCGGGGTGCACGCCAAACGCCTCTCCACGGGGCTCTTCCTGGTCAGCTTGGCCTTGGGGCTGTGCGAGGAAGTGACGGCCTACGGCTTCTGGCCGTTTTCCGTCGGCCTGGACGAGCAGCCGGTCAGCCACCATTACTACGACAACATCCTGCCCTATAAATGGTTCCACGCCATGCCTGAGGAGTTTGTCCAGCTCTGGCACCTACACAAAAGCGGCACACTGCGCATGAGAGTGGGACGCTGCCCCCCTCAGGAAGGAGGGAGTTAGAGCTTCTTGATGAGTGAAGGAACAGCTGTCAGTTGATGTGTAGCGGGCTACAGGAAGCAGAAGAAAACATCTGGGGTGTTAAGCGGCAGGAAGTTGTTGTCATTACAAAAATGGGTGCAGATAGTTCCTCTGAGGAACCTCTGCACTGCACCTGTGTCCAAACACACTGCTGCCCCCCACCCCCCACCCCCTTAGCGTATCCCCAATTATAATGTGAATGTCCGCCACCTAGACCAACAGCATTGGGGACAGATTGCACACTGACACATGCAGCCAAACACACACACACACACACACACACACACACACACACACACACACACACACACACACACACACACACACACACACACACACACACACACACACACACACACACACACATTCCCAAAACTTGTCTCCTCCATTTGTTTCTTAGATTGTGTGTGTGCATGGGTGTGTGTTTGTAGAAAACCTCAGCTGAGACTAATAGGGTGAAAGTGGGTGGAGTTGGATGGGTGGGGGATGTTTTTTAGTTTTTTGTAAGCTGACTACTGTAACTGACTGAACTATGGGGCAGCTGGACCAAACCCCCCCTCTGGGTCTTTGTCAAACAGAGAAAGAAGGGAATGGAGGACCAGGGGGAATAATAAAAGGCACTGAAACAAATGCTAGGAACAAGGGAGAGATAATGGTGTCCTGGTACCTAGTAGCTTGAATGGGAACGAAATTGAATGGAGGGAGAAAAAAAGACGGGCGGGGAGACAGAGTGAAAGCTGGCTGGTATGTGTATGAAAGGATTTTTCTCTCTGCTTTTCTTCAACCGAGCGCTTGATTGGCATTCTCTAGTGCCAAATAGAGCTCTGTTCAGAGCAGGAGCTTTTAGAAATGGAGTCTTAAGTACTTTATACCCCAGAATGTTGAGCCAAGTTGCATTTAAACCCTTCATTGGAAAGGGAAATAGAGTTGTGGTGTCCACGTATTGTTTTTTGCAAAATGTGGTTTTCAGGAGTTAATGTGAATTATTTTTTAAAGGTTCATCAGTGGCCCTGAAGAGAAGGGAGAAAGCATTATCAACATTTATAACCAGTAGGAACCTCACCTCGAAGTGGACATTATTACCTGACTGTCTTATTTGGTACGATTCACTAACAAACAGGCTTCTTAGGTAAAAAAAAAAAAAAAAAGTTGTCTTTTGGTATCCGTACTATACTTGCCAAGTGCCAAGCCAAGGGAACAGTGGTCTCTTTGATACCCACTCTCGCACTGTCCTCTCAAATGGCGAGACACTGATATAAAGTGAGGTAGTGACAGAAAAAGACTTGAGGACTCAATGTCCCAAAATGGCATTTTAACGGCTGGCTTCTTTTTCTTTAGATGCTGGACACCTGCATTGGAGTACAGAAATAATTGAGCCTCTGTGCTGTGCTTCTTTTATAATTGTGATTTGTTGTTTTTTAACATTGTTTTGTGCACAAGGGAAAAACAACTCACTCATGTAGAAGCCAACACGACAGACACGACAGTACTGGTCTTGCTGATGAAAAACTTGATTTGAAATAATTTCTCTCTTTTAAAAATTGTTATTTAAGAGTGATAAATGTGACTGTGCCATATATTGTCGATACCGCAACAAAAAGGCGACTCTGCATGGAAAGTGCATGGAGTGTACCGCAATCCTTGAAAATACTACTCAGACTACAAAGTACAGAACATGTCGATAGTTTAGTGCTTTATGCTTTTATTTTACTCTGAAAACGGAATAAGGTCCAGTGCCTTTTGAGATGTATTAAGGCAAGAAGGATCATTCAAACGAGGGATATTTGTAACGCTGACGATGCTCTTAAATGTGTTTTTGATTTTCTTGGATCTGCGGATCAATCGATATGTGATAGTGACCCCTGATATTGTGTACAATTAAATCAAAGGGAGCTACATACTGCTGGACAGAGTGAAACAGAATCCAGTAATTTGCAGTCCAAATGCACATGTGGCATTCCGAGACACGTACCCGATGAACACTTTAGATTCTTTTTACTTATTGTGATGTTTGTTATTTGCACCTTGTTTATTTTTTCTCTCCTGCCCAGTATTGTGAATGAGTGAGATGTTACAACGTATGAATTTTAAGTAAGCATGATGATTTTTAAATGTGTATGTGCTTTTGGTACACAGATTTTCTTATCTATTTCCATTACATTCTGATTCGTGCTCTCATTCCATCCTATCCAAATTATGAAATAAGATGACCTTTCTTATCAAAAGGGAGATGAATCTGTCATGTAAATATTGGTCTGTTTGTGTTATGACCAATTAGTTTGTAGTTCTCTAAGCGTTCTTTAAAAATATACTTTTTTCTGTTCCAAATAAACTGCAGTTGTTGCCAACAGAAAACAACTGAATCTTCGACGCTGCGCTCTTCCTGCTACACAGCGTACATTTGCATATCGTTTGCAACTTGTGAGTCAATATTCAAAACTTTTTACACTACAATCACAGGTTTCATATCGAGTGGTTGAACACAACAAGATGTGCTCTACAGTTGCATAATCATGTTTGTTTTTGTTTTTTTTATCCCATATTGTCAGTATCAAATTTCAGAAAATGTATCGGAATAGTTTGACATTTTCGAAAATACACTTATTTGCTTTCAGTTAGACGAGAAGATTGATACCACTCTCATGTCCGTTAAAATGTGAAGCTAGCAGCTTAGCAGAAAAAAAACTGGAAAAGTTCACTAATGATCACGTCATGTCTCTTGTGTTAAATCTGTGAGTTTTACCTGGAATTTACAATTAAAGCAAGATGACAGCAGACATTTACTAACCAAACATTTTTTCATGTAGGCTCCAACAACAGAAATCAGCACGTTTTATTTGTTGATTCACTGATTATATTTTGGGCGGAGAATCTGCCTACAGTCACACTACCGATCTCATAGCCTCACTGGGAGCCTCGATCAATCCTTACCGATACCGTGAATAAGTTCAGAACCTATAAAGACAGAGCTAGCTGTCTTCCTCTGTTTCCTGTCATTAAGCTAAGCTAACTGGCTGCTTGCTGTTCCTTCATATTTAACATACAGATATGAAACTCGTAATGTCAAACTATTTCTTTGAAGCTGACAGCTTTAACATGAAGTCTGTAAAAACTAAAAGTGGAAGAGGAGAGAACGAAATAGAGTATGGCACGTACACAATGGCAGTATTGTAGCCTAGTTGTAACTGAGAGTGGGTCTAGGGAAGGTTCATTCACAGCTCATTTCCAAAGGGGCGTCACCAACGGATGCCGCTCAAATGCCCCTGGGTGCAATTGGATAGTCCTTCAACCAATCAGACCAACGATCCGGGTGACTTAGCAGCGACAGCGGCATCAACGGGTTGCTGCGCTTCGGTGGCCGACTTGTTGAATATAAAACTTGTTTAATATGAAACCTGCCACTGTGTTTTTGCCAAACATTTATTTCTGTAGCCTTCTTTCATGATGATAATATCGTCTGCTGTTTGGTGGAAAAACACAGCAGAGAGTCTCAGATGTAGAGTTGTAATCGTTGGGAGCCAAGTTTTTCTGTCATGTCTTCACCTCCAGATTGTGAGGCCATGCTGTGTCACTAATGACAACCTTTATATAAAGTGGGTCAAATAGTAACTGCAAATACTTTTTGGCATTTGTTTTAATCTGATGAAACTACTGAATGTTTAGGGATAGAAAAAAAAAACAAGTTAAAGCTGCTATGTGAAGGATGTTATGCGATTATATCGTTAAAATAATTTTTTGTCTGTAAAGAATGAGAAAACCCGGGTGAATATTTGTGCAGTCCATGTGTCGCTTTCAGCCCATTCAGTCTACCTGGGTCGACTCAGTAGAGGGAGGGGAAGGGGGACAACGGTGTCTTGGAGGTGACAAAATCCAAATTATTTAATCCAACACATAGTGGCTTTAAAAAAAACTTTAATTACAGTTTTTTTCGATTGCTAAACGACAGTGGGCACAACTGGAGTCACATGTGCAAAACTCAAACTACAGTCTGCACTACCTACAGTCACCTGAGCTAAACAGTTCACATCACCTGCAAAACTCATTCAAAGCAACACAACTCTTAACACACGTCTCAAACAGTATGCACAGGCCTCACTGAGATAACACACACTGTCACTCAGAACACACTGAGGGTAAAAACACTAGCCTCAAACACCAATACAGAAATTACAAACGTTCTCATCTTTACAGTTTGAACAATTTGAGTGACTTAACACTTACTCAACAGTATTAGTAAAAAATAAATTGTTAGCAACAATTCTTCAAAGTAAATAATGTTGTGCAGCTGGTTCTCTTCATCTCATTGGATGTCTGCATCATCTCTAAATACAAATGAATGTGGTGTTTCTATTGCTTTCACCTCCATTACTTTCTGAAAAACAGTAATAATGCAGTTTTACTATTGTAAAGATATTGTGTTTTTCACTTTTTTTTATAGCTGTGTACATAACCTCAGACATCTTACCTGGACATATTGGTATCTTTGCTCTTTTACCCGTTTCTCTCAAACAGTACAGTGTATGATTGTTTCATTCTTATTTGGTTTTTGTATACAAAAAAAGACTTTCTGAGCTTTCTCTGTATAAATACCATATATGTTCACTAACTAGTCTAAAACAAGACACCTGCTAAGGCTTTCAGCTAAAGTTGCAATCAGCAGTGTTTGATAGGCACCAGACTGAAATCTATTCTGTTTTGAATGTGTGGTTTACAGTGTTGACAGCAGTGTGTTAGCATTTGAACAAAGTGCTGTAAATCTACAGTGTTTTGCACGTTGTGGTTAAAGTCATGGGATAAGTGTGTAGAGTTTTGAAAACTGTGTTCAAGCAATGAAAAATGAACTAGAGTTTGGTCCACATGAACTGCTGCTGTGCAGACTGTAGTTAGAGTTTTGCACATGTGACTCCAGTTGTGCCCACTGTCGTTTAGCAATCGAAAAAAACTGTAAATCCCATAGTTGAAGATTAGGAATATTTTAGTTCTCTGATTAATAATTTACACAATTTTAGTTGTGGTGATACAGTTAATTAGGTTTAAACAAATACAAATAATCATTTGTAAAGACTGTTTGACTCATTTTTGATCAATAGTGGTCCAGAACGCTAAACTTTCTTACGTATTTAAGTTTTTAGATGTTTTGCAAAGCTTGGTTATTTTAAACAACAGATGTAAGTGTGCATTATTTGCCTTGACTGACTGAATTTGTTACATAAAAAAAAACTTCTTAAAGGCATTGCTGTTTGTGCCATACTGACCTCCTCTGCTCATTCATGACATCTGATGTGAACAACCCTGCCTGAGCATGTAAAAAAATAAATCAGAACTGCCGTTCAAAATGGATTTAGCCAATTGTATGTGCCACCTGGATTTACAGTAACTGTGAAGGATAAATACAATCATATCCATATATGAGGCAAACACTGGTACCCAATAAAAGAAGGAAAATAAAAAACCCTTTCAGCTTCGTGGTTTCCTTTCACATGATGTTGGAGTGCTAGATGTTATCTACTACTACTACTTATAAGTCTTGTTTTATAGCCAACTATTAATGTGAAACAGAAGACAGAAGTAAAGCAGTTACAGTTACAGAGAAAGACCTTTTTTTGGCATGAGTGAAATTTTTATGGGAAATCAAATTCTAGGCTTCTTTTTAGGCCCATTCATGTGGGCCCTTCCCTTTGTGTGGGTGTACGGGAATTTTGCTGCCCACATAGTTTGTTTAGTGGTTATGAATATTTCTTCTCCCAGGGAATGGCATCAGTGAAACCCTCTGCTTGCCACAGCCCTGTCTGCATGGCCTGTTTTTTTTGGGGTCATTCATTTTTAAAGATGTGTCAGCAAAAGCTACACAGCTGTCTCCCAGGCCCCTGTTCCCCGCTGGACCGTTCAGCTTCACACAGCTGTTTTTTATGATCAAGACCTTCATTTGTCTATTGGTGTGGTGAGATAACTAAGAGGAAGGAGCATATTAAGGATGATAGAGATTTAATTGTGTGTGTGAGATTTAAGTGTGTGTGTGTGTGTGTGTGTGTGTGTGTGTGTGTGTGTGTGTGTGTGTGTGTGTGTGTGTGTGTGTGTGTGTGTGTGTGTGTGTGTGTGTGTGTGTGTGTGTGTGTGTGTGTGTGTGTGTGTGATTTAATTGTGTGCAATAAGTCCTGCATTAAAAAGGGACAGTTCAACCTTTAGGGAATGGTAATATATTTTCTTTGATTAGACAGTCTGTATGCAGTTTGACAGTGTGGTGAAAGGTGAGATTAACTATGTGATGTCTAGACATGCCATAAATCCAAACTGAAATATAGACTCAAATATGCCAGTGAGTATTGGATGGATTGTACGAAAATTTGTATAGACATTAATGTTCCCCAGTGGATGAATCCTTATGAATTTGGTGATTCTCTAGGGCCACCAGCAGGTTGACCATTTTATTATTTAGTATTTCCACAACTATTTAAGGACATTTCATACAGACATTCATGTTCCTGTATGTATGTATGTATGTATGTATGTATGTATGTATATATATATATATATATATATATATATATATATATATATATATATATATATATATATATATATATATATATATATATATAAAATATAAAATAGTGTGTTAGCATTGTCAGCATTTCTGACATGTGATATTGTTTATATGACCATGAGGTAAAAGACCTGTAGAACTGTAGCAAAAAGACATATGTATTTACACATACTTTTTAAACTCTAATAAAACTGTCAAAATAGGAGCTTCATGCCTTTTTTTCCAACAACAGCTATGTTATTTCTCACTTATTTTTAAATGCTCTGCAAGAAGCGTGGCAGTCTGAGAGCAGACATGCCTCACTTGCCAAGTCTATGTCTTATGTCTATTTCTGGCCTACCCATAGAAAGTAGCAAATGTTAAAACTTGAGTGGGATTAAGAATCTCTCTGCCTCCCTCACATGAACGTCGTCTCTGCACTATTAAAGCTTATAATAGCAACTCTGGACATGGATGAGTGTTATTGCCTTTTCACAGTAAACAGTTCAGCCCAAGAATCTACTAATTCACATCACATGAAGCTGAATATAAAGTTGTGTGTGTAGTGTGATGCTTACATTTTATAAGCTAGAACAGTGGTTCCCAACCTGGGGTCTGGGCACCCCCAGGGGGGGCGGCAAAGATCACAGGGGGGGCACAAGTCTTTATCTGGTTTGAGGTTGAGGTAAACAAATATATTTTCACATGTTAAACAAATTATGATAATACACTAGAATATATAATGTATACAAAAGTCTGTATGAAAACTATAATATAGAATATAGTACAATATATAGATACAAACTCCTCTGTATCAAAAAAGAAAGTAAGGCTCTATCTCGAGAGCTACCTCAACTTTGGTTTCTGGGGGGGTGGGCGGGGTTGGGGGGGGCTCAGCTTTTCTTAGACATGAGTAGGGGGGGCCCCAAGGAAAAAAGGTTGGTTCAGTTACACTGAAATGTCTCAACATTGTCAATCCCTTGGTAAATTCTTGTCTCAGATGTGGTATAGCAAATATAACTCCAGTCTAGGGAAGACTCATAATTTATGTGGGACTGGACAGTGAATCAACTGTAAATACTATTTTGGATGGCCAGATCACCTCCTTTAAGTCTATGATGAAAGACTGTCTGGTTATGTCTTTATTTACTTATCACGTCATCACTGGTTCTCTTATATGGTGATTCTGCTTGTCTTTAGATCCATCTGGCATCCTAATAAGCTGCAGGATTAATTTAGGCTTTTATAAGCAAGTACACAGGAGGCATGCACTCAACACATAATAGAATTCAAGCTTTGCCAATCTTTAGCCCTGCCAGTGATTCCAGCAGATAGTTCAGTGTCTATGTATTGAATGTTGTTACCTTTTTACTGATAGATTTTTGTATTTTTAGCACCAATGTCAAAACGTAATTCTGATTAATGTTTTGAATTGTCTTATAAATATAATAGAGTAAAATTTGCAAGTTTTCTACAGACACGCCAGTGGCTCTGTAAGGCTGTACTTTGCGCTCAATGCTAACAGTAGCATGGCAACAGGCCCACAGGGACAATGATAACATGTTGATGTTTAGCTGGTATAATGTTCACCATGTTTATTATCTTAGTTCAGTGTGTTAGCATACAGTACATGCTGATGTTAAATGCCATTAGTTTTGCAGGTATTTGGTACTAAACTATTGTAACAAAGTTTGATTTGATAATGGCGCTAAAGGAAAAGTGGGGTCCATGAATATCTGAACCAAATTTCACGGCAATCCATCCAATGGTTGGTGAGATTTTTGACTCTGGATCGGCTGGCATTGCCATCCCTAGAGTCACATCACTGGCATGGCCAAAAATCATACTTTAAGTTAATTAAAAGATAGAATAAAAAAAGATCCATGAAATGCACTCAAAAGTGCACTAATCAAGTAAATGCTATGTGATACTTTCCATCATCACCAAGTCAGTACATTATGTAGCCTAATATGGACTTGGCCTTTTAGTGCCCCGGTCAAATGTGCAGCGGCGCTATTAAGTATCAGCAGCTCAGCACAGGTTGAAGGACGTCTCTGGAATTGATCAATAGTGTAATTCCACTTTATGGTGGCTACTCATATGGTGCTGGATGATATTGTGTTGCAGGCACACAGACACATACAGCGGGGAAAATAAGTATTGAACAAGTCAACATTTTCTCAGTAAAGATATTTCTGATGGGGCTGTCGGCATGAAATGTTTACCAGATGTCAGTAACAACCCAAGTAATCCACACATATAAAGATATCAAAACAAATAAGTCCATAAATTTGTTGTCCATAAAGTTGTGTGTAATAAAGTGAAATGACACAGGGAAAAAATATTGAACACACTAGCTGACATTTATTTAATACTTATTAGAAAAGCCTTTGACAGCTTCAAGATACCTCCTCTATGAAGAAACTAGTCTAAACTTCACTGTTGGTATGGTGTTTTTAGGGTGATGTGCAGTGCCATTTCTCCTCCAAACATGGTGTATGCTATGACAGCCAAAGAGTTCAATTTTGGTCTCATCTGACCAGATTATATTCTCCCAGTATGTCATTGGTTTGTCCAGATGTTATGCAGCAAACTTTAAGCGATCTTCCATATGCCTTTTCTTGAGCAGTGGTGTCTTGCGTGGTGTGCAAGAGGTCATGGCGGTTGAGTGCGTTACTAATTGTTTTCTTTGAAACAACTGCCCGCTTCTTCCAGGTCTTTCTGAAGATCTCCGCGAGTGGTCCTTGGTTCTTCAACAACTCTTCTAAGTATTATATGGACTCCTCTGTCAGAAATCTTGCGAGGAGCACCTGGTTGTGGCCGGTTAATGGTGAAATTATGTTCTTTCAATTTCCGGATAATGGCCCCAACAGCGCTCACTGGAACTTTCAGAAGTTTAGATATTCGTCTGTAACCAATGCCATACGTATGTTTTTCTACAATAAGCTTGCGAAGGTCTTGGGACAGCTCTTTGCTTTTACCCATCATTAAATGCTTCTTGAGTGACACCTTGGTAATGAGAAAATTTTTTATAGGCCATTAATTAGGACTAATCCAGCTGATATTAATTTGCACTAACAGGGGGCAGGATTGCTTCCTAAATAGACAGATTTCAGCTGGTTAATTGGCTTCCCATGCATTTTTACACCCCTTTTTCTTCATGTGTTCAATATTTATTCCCATTATCATTCCACTTTATTACATATAACTTTTTGTCATGGACATACATGTTTTGATTTCTTGGGTTGTTACTGACATCTGGTGAAAATTTCATTCCAATAGCTGACGCGGTCAATACTTATTTTCCCCGCTGTATACTCAATTCCTGCATCCAACTGCCCACACAGAGATTTGACCATTAAAACAATGGGGTTTGGAAGTGAGCCCATGGATTTCCCCTAAATTCCACTTCTCCACTTCCTTCTAATCCACTCCAAACCAAAAACCAGACAAAATCCCACCATCCCCTGCTGTACTGGTATGAGCGGTGTGTCTCTAACATGTTTTACTTTAACTAACAGAGGTTTTCAATAAGTGTTGAGTGTGGTACATGTGACATGTTCTGTGACATAATTGGCAGATACATGACCAGGAAAAGGTCAATATCTTAGCAGTCTGATGTTTCTGGTTGATGCTATTGTTAGGATTTTAATCTGGGTCTTTCAGAAAATGGACAGGGTCAGACTGATGTGACATGAGGGGGGAGTGGTTGTGTTCTGATAAACCTCGAGTCACAGGTGCGTGCGATGAATGCTGTCTTGGATAAGGTTGCTTCCAGCTAGAGGTGAGTCGAAAAGCCTCAAGCGAAAGGCAGATGTCGCTAAACGAAGAAGACTATATGGAAGACAAAGGACCGAAAGACTTTCTTGTTTCCCCCACTACAAACTTTTAAAATCTGAACTGCTACAACAAAGGAGGATCGGGGCTAGCCTGGCAAGGACGCCGACGGAACGGAGCCAATAAAGCACCAGAGGGGTTCTCGATGCAGTCGTCGTCTTCCGAACGCAAACTATCAGAGTCTGAGGTGAGTCAGTAACACCACGCAAACCCCTCCAGAAGTAGGAAAAGCGTTGCATTTACCCAGGCTGGTTAGTCTCACACTCACGTTGAACCCAACATGTTGAGAAAAGGAGGCAGAGGGATTTTTTTTGTTACCGGCTATATAAATCAAACAAGTAGTCATCCAAGTTCATAAATATACAGTAGATGCACTACTTGTAGAGACAATAAAATCTGCGAGTCGGGCAGTAAGATGCTCCGCTTCTGAGAAGCTCCCGGTGTGGTATGGCGCGTTGTGGAGGACGGAACAAAACCGTAACGCAGCCAGAACGCAGCAAAGATGTGCCCAGTGGAAAATCGAGGTAAGGTAGATCCTTGAGCCTGCCAGCAAACAAGCATCTACACCACGTTTTATTAGATTCCTACTGAAGTGTCCATGTCTAAGATACATTTGACAATATCATAGCAATAAAGCTGATGGCTACAGCTCATTGTTCAAACCAGTGTGACAAATGCTGCTGCAAAGTGACATCATATACCAATGGATCAACACATTTTGTATATCCATGATATGACACGAATGCATGAATGAATAAAAATGTGCCTTATTTTGTTCCTTTCTCTGTTGTACAGTCAGTAGCACAAGGAGTAATGGAAGGAATCAAATAAATGGTTGCTTTTTAATGACTATTCTGTCATTCCATATTTCATGCTCCTTCATCTATATTTAATTTTCTCTGTTGATAAGCGGCAGTACTCTCGCCCCCTTCACATGCAGGCACATGTACCCTCACACACATGCACAGTGGCCATGCCTGAGCTCTCTGGCATCCTGTTAATGCACAGGGAAGGCAGAGGGGGAGACAAGAACCCAAGGAGAGGCCGTTGGGACATGCAAACACAAACATGTTTCCCCACCGGTGCCCAATGTCAGCTCTCATTACATCCAGCAGCAGGCCCACTGGGCCAATTAGGGTGCGGGGCTGCTCTCCTAAAAGCTATGGGATTGGCCCGTCACTAGCAACCCCCTCCCTAGTGTTGACATTATGGAGGAATAATAAGGGAGACTTGGGGAGGTCAGGAATGTTTCAATTAATGAGTGGAGGGAGTTAAAGGCACTGAAACGTGCTTTTAGAGCTACTCTGTTAGTTTCATCCACTCTCATATTTTTCTCATATTTTCATATTTTGAATTTTTACATTCATGCAGGCATAAAGTGGGCTGGGAGGAGAAGCAGGCTAGCCTTGTTCCAAGAGAGGGAGGGTGAGAGGCCTTTTAAAGAGCTTTCTGTTTTTTATTCAAATCTTTTTATGGGCTGCGTACTGTGAATATGAGAGTGTGAAAAGAAAATTTAATATGATTTGTTTTACAAATACTGACAAAACAAATATATATATATATATATATATATATAAATACAATACATATATAATACAAATATATATATATATATATATATATATATATATATATATATATTGTATTATATATGTATTGTATTGTATTTATTACTAGTGGGTCACAGGCTAATGCCTTTTGTGTCTTCACATGACAAATGAGGGCTTTTTTGGTAAAACAAAATGTTGATTCTGCTCTAAAAATGTGAATAGAGAGAAAGAAAAGAGCTATCATCTGTCGTTCTCGGCCATCTAGCTCTCCCCCCGTTGGCATGCCATTTTTCACTCCATCCAATCCATAATGTATCACATAGCCAACAGGGGGGGTAGCAGAAAGCCTCTGGGATGATTTCCAAAGAATGGAGGGTAATTTGAAGAAAGCTCGAGTGGTCCATTTGAATTGACTGGTAGGAGATGAGATTTAGGGGCTGCAGTACAATTTTGGCCACTTTGGAAAGGAGCTGATTAAGCAGATTGTGATTCTGGGGTAATAATTCAAACCAAGAGGGGGCTAATAAGGGAACATGTGCACCCAGCAAATACACAAATGAACCAGTTAAAGCTGATATAATCAATATTTTAATGTTAATAATGGATCAAATGTCTGTGTGTAATGTGAAAGGGATCGCTCATAGTGACAAACCCACAGATCATTATTACTAGAATCTTCAGTTCCCTGTAGCTTTATGGAGCATTTTAGCATCTAGGGCCTACACAAGCCCTACATTCATCATGTAGATAGAAACACAACTCCAAATGAATGCTAATGTTGCTCCGTATCTGCGAGATATGTAACAAGTTAGCCATAGCAACTTAAAAGGTGATGTCATTGTTGTATTCACAGCTCGTTTTATTAAAGCTTATTTATCAGCAAGCTAACGGTCATTGTGAAATCCACACCTCATTTATTGGTGTGGTCTTTAATGGTCACTAAAGGAAACCTAATCCCATTTGGACAAAGTTAACTTCATAACCGCTCTGTGGTTTAACATGTTCATTCATGACAATGTTAATAGCTCAATACTACATGCGCCAAAGTGTCTAAAAAAAGTCAACCAACACTTTCTTTAGTTATTTCTTTCTATTCCTTTTTGACACTTTTTGTTGCTGGGCTCAATCCAGTGTTTAGTATAACTACGGAGGACAGTTTGTGTTTTTATTGCTACCTCAGCAAGTAAGACACAACTGGCAAAAGAGGGACATAAGTCAAACTAGGACAGAAGCAGAGTGAGGAGTTGGAGAAGACAAAGTGGCAGCTTTGAGATTGTCTCTGGACCAATCAAGTTGTCCTGCTCTTTCTGGACCAATGAAACCCCCCACCCATCTAAACCAGGACTCACTGTATCTGAGTAAACTTCCTGGCTCGGCGCCAGCTGTAGGCAGAGCCTGGACATAGGGAATGAGAATTGCTAATTCAATTGAGGTACAGCATGACCCTCCTTAGGGCAAACAGAAGAAAAAAAAATCAATGTGGTTAAAAGCATTGGTAATTGGAAAGAAGATGACAAACTGCAGCTGCTGACATACAAATCCAGCCATCTGTCTGAGATCTTTACTGGCAAATCAATGTGCAGCACTCTAAAGGGCCTTTCAGACCAAAGGCGGCAACAGCATCGCTGCGCTCTGTAACCCATTGTTTCCAATAGCTTGCGCCACGACGGCATCAAGCTGCATCAAGCAAGGCGCGGCTGCAGAGTGCTATAGATGTGCGTTGAACCCAGCGGCATGTGCAGTTTAAGCAGTGTTTGGTCTGAAAGGCCTATAAGAATTGGCTACATGCTATCTATAATTAGCACAGGCAGGTTAGCTTTCATTCAGGCTTAAAAGTGTTTTACATGGTCAGCAAACCAGTCAAGCCACCAGGAGGAGATCGGGATATTTTGGATTCACTAATGGGGAGCTGTCAAGCTGTCCATCTTTATATACAGTCTATGCTCAAAACTCGCAGTAGACGGTTATAAAGACATTCCTTACATTTCTGGTGTTGCGTTTTTGGTTTTTGAAAGGTGATCAAATAACCCTCTAAAATCGTATTAACGGCCAGTTGCTTCATACATTAAACTAGGTCTGCTTTGGAGCAGGTTTATGCGACACAGTGTATAGGTCCATGAAAAACACAAAACAAAGCATTAATTACTATTGCTATTAATATTGCTCAAATGGGTCATTTGGTGTTCCACTAAAACAAATCTGGACCAGAAGCTTTTGACAATAACATAAATTACTTCAAGCTAAAGTATATTATTAAGTAAAGTAGTTTCAAGTGGAAGTCTGTACTGCATACTTTGCAAGTGGAACAGTTGAACAGCTGAAACCACATGGTTTTACATACACAGGAAGTTCTTTTCTATTCAAATAACAACGTTTTTGTGTCACTGCAAGTACAGCTCATTAACTGGGTTAAAGGTTGCAACTGATGCTCAGCTGGGAAAGGCATGTACCATGTAACCACTATATCCTTTGTTTAAATCTGTCCTCGAACCATATATAGTCAAATATAATCTCCTTCTATACAATATTACAGGCTCATTTTGATGCAACAAATCATCAATCTTTCCAATGCGTACGAGTGTAATTGTGAATTCAAATTTGCCACCATAGGAATAACCCTGTCTACCACATGCAATATTTTGACTTAGAAGCTGAACATGCACTTCCTTTAAAGTAGTACTGTAATTTCACATGTGACTATGCAGAATCATTTTGATTCACAAGTTTCCATGTTGTGACATTTAACCAGCCTTTAAACTCATACTGTGGCGGAATCACCATTTACATACATATAAGCCATCAGAGAGAGAGTCTTTACTCTTTAATCGTTGACTTTTGTTTGCCACTGTATTCCTTTCTAGTGCAATAAAGTCAATGTAACATTTCACATGAGAAAGAAGGAGCATCCTCTTAGAATCCTGACAATACTTAATATTTCCTCAAACCATTGAGGAAGACTAAATCCTTCAGTTTTCTTTGGACAGGTACAATAGTGCTTTAATCTGGTAAAGGTGACAGGCTGAGTGAGTTTTGGACTTCTGAAACATTACCCTGCAGAGACCAAAGCCCCTTAATTATAACTATGAATGACCCTCTTCGGAAGTGTGTATGCCTATGAGTTTGTAGGCCTGGGTGCACATACTATATATAAACAGCCTTGATTGATTAATTTGTTAGCACCATCTTTAATTGCTCCTCTTTGCACACCGAGCCTTTTTCCTCCCCTTCTTTAATTTAATGTTGTTGATGCTATCACAGGTATTGACAGGGATATTTGACACCCACACCAGCAGCCGTGACTCATAATGTTGAAGCTGGAAGGCATGTGTGCAGAGTTTGGAGAATATTGACAAGTGGGTGGAAAGACGAGTAGGTGGGAGAGCAGGCAAGCAGAGGGTCTGTGTCTGACTGTGCTGAAAAGCTTTGTTCATAATTTATTTGTTTCTCCATCTCTCTCTCTCTCTCTCTCTCTCTCTCTCTCTCTCTCTCTCTCTCGGTCTCTCTCCCCCCCCTTTTCTTTCTTGTCATCCTCTGAGGGAGGAGCAATGGGAAAAAGGGCATGCGTTCATGTGTGTGCGTTTGTGTGTGCGTGTGCAGAGGTTGTGGTCTTGTGAACGCGAGCCAGGTCTGTTCCAGGATATTTATAGCTCTCATTAGACACATCCCGCTAGAGCCAGGGTCACAGCAGAGTGAGGTGAACTCTGCAGAGAGACTAGACTACATTTGTCTTACACCAGCAACACACACACAGACACACAGGCACCTGATTAGAGTCTTATACCCCTGCCACAGACACAGGAACAGAATGTACAATAGGACACTTTTACCCAGAATTCATTTTAACAGAATCAGACGCGCCCTCCAAACCCATATTTTAGGACCATTTTGGCATGTTATCAGATGCACATTTGTTGAGAGATCCCAGCATGCATTTGGTGCAGCAGGTGGCCAGTGGGCGTCGGGTGTGGGGGAGCATGCCAGGGGCACAAAGAAACATGGAGTGAATGGAACGAAACTGCATTTCTCACACACACACACACACACACACACACACACACACACACACACACACACACACACACACACGGTAGTAGAGTAAATCACACACAAAGGGTGCTGATGATGTCCCTCTGCTTCTACACTGAAGGATGGAGATATTTTCATGTGCTTATTATTTTGTTGGCATGGCAACAGGTACAGCCATTTGTCATTGGATACATGGTTCTGGCACAAATGTAAAATAAATACATAGAGAAATCATAAATTAGAGAAGAGGAGATAAATATGACTACTTTTTTCTCCTAATCAAGCATTTAGTCTTTAAAGTGCCCATCACAAGTTCCTAAAACCCAAGATAATGTCTTCATATTGCTTTTTTTTCGCCAATAAACAATCCAAACATTAAAAATATTCAATTTACAGTACCATTTCATAAAACAAATGAAAGGAGAAAAACCTCACAATTGAGAAGCTGAAACAAGGTAATGTTTGTTTGTAAAATGACTTAAACAGTTTAAACATTACAAAAATAGTTGCAAATTATTAGCCAGTTGATTCACTAATCGGTTATTAAATGATATAAAATTATAAAATAAATAAATCGTAAAAAAGATTTTTATCATTAAAAGAACAAGCCATAGCTGTGAGGCTACATGTATGGCATATTGGTGCATTGAGCTAAATGCTAACATTAGCATGCTAACATAGTTACAATGACAATGCTTGTAAATGCTGATGCTTAGCAGCATTTAGCACCTTTAACATTTGCAGGATTTTAGTTAAACATGTTAGCATGCTAATATTTGCTTATAAGCGCCAAACACAAAGTACAGCTGAGGCTGATGGGAGACTCATAGGTTTTGCAGGTTTTTGGTCACAAACCAAAGTCTTAGACAGATTTTAATTTTGATCTGATGACGGTGCTATACGGAATCACTAAAGTTATTACAAATAATCCAAAAATTTGTAGAAATGTCAGGAAATTTCCGAGTAAGACAAGACAAGACAAAACAAGTAACACTGAACAACCCATTGCTGCTCAGTTTCAGGTGGCTCTGTGTTATGTCACCACTTCCTTTGGCCTTCCAAATGTTTATCCAGTCCTCTCTGTTTATACTGTTCAAACTGGTCTCCTGGTGAATAACTACAGTAAATGTGGGGATTGATGCCAATCAGATACTGCCCTGGAATTGAATTTTATGTTATTATTGTTTATATGACCTTCATCTGCAATCACCTTAATGATTAGTCCGTTTATGAGCTGTGACCAGAAAGCTTGTTTTAATTCTTCTTTGGCCTAATGCACGAACACACAGATAAAGCCAAGTCAACTCTCTGTCACTGTCTAATTCCATTAGAAATGATTATATTGGAATGGAAAACTCACCACAAATCATTCAGTCAGTTGCCATGCCAAGTGATAAAAAATGCTGGTCCAGACTTGTTTAGGCTAGCATATCCTATAAATCATTCACTTTGATATTCAGATGACCTTTCTAGTCTGTAGATAAACAGGACAGCTGTACCTGAGACGAAAAAGAAAGTGAGATTTGAATGGGCATAATGGAGGCTTTCGAACCGACAGAAAGAAATCAAATGAACAAAATGAAACTGTTTGTAAATGAGAAACTGGGAGATCAAATGTACAATGTATAACAATGGCATTTTATTGTGTGGGACTTTGCATCAAGTAAGTTGTAAAATGTCCATTTGAATTTAGGGCGTCAACAGTCAGCGGAAACAGTATCTTAGACACACACATGGACACACATCATATCAATTGATACAAATGGATGATTGAAAAAGGTGTGTGTGTGTGTGTGTGTGTGTGTGTGTGTGTGTGTGTGTGTGTGTGTGTGTGTGTGTTTTTGAGGGTGTGCAGTTGGGGGATTTAGCTGAGCGTCTTCTCTCTCTCTTTCAGCTTGTCTGTCCTTTCCTCTCTCTCTCTCCCTCTCTCCACAGAGCCACTGCACTGCGGAGGAAACTTGAACTGTGCCCAGTGCCCGTGAATATCACTCACACACAGCTCTGCCCTGCACAAAAATCAGCCCATGCAAACTCACACACACAAACAGATCTACATGCATCCTACAAACACAGCAAAAATAGCACCCTATCTAAGTTCAACTTAAAGATGCATACCAGAAAGAGGAAGATTGATTATAGATGTCTTTGAAATTGCTTCTTTAAAAAAACAGAGCCATAGACAATATTAATGCCATGTTCTTATCAGAAGCATTTTTAAATGCCTAGTTACATCACCTGGCTTATTTCCAAAGCTCTCAATTCAAAGTCAATATTTGTGTTAACATGCCCTTATCTGTGGACAAAAAGGGATCTTCATAAATGGGAAAAAAAAGCAAAATGGTTTGCTTCTTCCAGTGTATATACTTTAAGACATGTTGCTGTGGCATATGCTAATCTGCTAATTTATTTCCCTGCAGTTTAAGAAATTATTTTATTTTTCTCCATAATTAGTTCTATTCCAATAATGAACTACGTTTAAAAGTTTGCCTCTTGTTTTGACCAGTTCTTGTGTGTGTGTTTTTTTATTTCAGAAGGTCCATTCAAACTAAACCTAGCCATATCAACTTGAATATGTCTATGTTGTGTTCACAGCTTATTTATTCTGCAAAGGCCAAAAATCTGTTGTTGCAGGTTTAAATGTATATTTTGTTGACATGATGCATATTCCAAAATAATGTTTTATTTAATACAATGAACACTAATAAAGTATTTTCTTACTGGTTGAAAATACTGGCAACAGGATGCATACATTGCACAGAGGACAGTAGGTGACAAATCTTTGTCCCTTGGTCTCCCTGACAAATGAATCCCACCACGACAACACACCTATTGTTATGTAAAGGAGATAGACAGAATATCCTTTGCACCTCCTGGAATAAGAGTCTAACTCTTAAACTGGCATTGAGGGATATTTGTATTAACAATTACCAAATGACTTAACCCCACTGACAAATAACACTCAGTACATGCAGATCCTAGCTGGTTTCTGTCATGACTTTATGGTTGTGTCTCACAGCTTTATGCCCCACCCAACCCATATAAAACTACTTTCAGCAAACAAGCTTAGAGATGCCAAGTGTACACTAACTGTCCACCACATAATGGCAATGAAACAAAGTAAACCAGTGGCCAGTGAAGAAGCATTGCGGGAGCTTGTGAACCAAGCCAGAGCTAAAAGATTAATAAGTCTGCCAGTTAACTCACAATCCAACCATTAGCCGTAACAACTTGATATGCAGACAGTATCAGTGATGTATTTTGTGAGATTATTGCTCCATGAAGTGATTTTCTTTCCCATGTGGTAAAGAAAATGCATCATGAAGTATAATTTTATCACAATCATCTTGTCAAGAGTTTTAGTCATTCTATTTGATATAATTTAAAATACAGTTATCATGAAAGGCATTTTGAAAGCCGCTGCTTCAACCTCAAGCAGTGCAATTCATTTCATGAATGGCTAAACCACATTATAGAAGGCACCTTAAAATCCCATCACAACTCCATCTCTCAGTATACCACTGCTTAACTACACAACAGACCATACCGAGCACTAATCTTTCCGGTATGAATGATCAACACAAGATCCAGAGAAATTGCAGCAGTCATTTAGTACATGTCTCTATGAAATTGAATATGTTTATGAAGGGCAAGTTTCCCTGGATAATACACTTTATTTTAAGCAATTAAGCAATTTTCTTAACAATGTTACAAAGTGCTTTACAGAAGAAAACTCGATCATCAAAACAGAGGTTAACATCAAATGTTACCCCTATTCCTAGCACCCGGCTTAATATGATGTGACAGACCATCAATGTTTGCACGAAAAGACCTGGATGTATCATTCAGCATGTTTCGAAATTCTTATGCAACACAGTTTGGATTACTGTGAAATCTGCAGCGAAGAATCTTCAAAGACGAGGAGGGCAAAAAGTAGAACTACAGATTATTATTTTTTACCAGAAAAATGCTTTTTACTCAAAGAAAAAATATTTAAGTATGGTTATTTTTTACAAAACACGACAACAAAGTAGCTGAACTATACGTTGCAGTTTGGGTTCAGAGGATGTGACACGTAGGAAGAAAGGCATGTCCTCTGCTGATCCTCTGCAAATCCCCGTGGGAGATACTCATCTTTTGGCTGTTTCCCTTCCACTAAGCACAGGGTCGGCTTTAGAACAACAATGTTTAGCATCCTGCTCAAGATATCAGCAGTTGACCATTCACTTAGTGTGGCTCAACAGAAGTACATTTCCAGAATAATTGCCATTGTCCTTCACCTTCCACTCTCTGTATGTTGCCGTTCTCAAAATCCTTTCAGGAAATAATAACAAACTTCAAGCTAGCAAGCTAGACTGTAAAGATGGCAAGTTTTGAAGAGAATTTGGATTGTGCAATAAGGTAGGCCTGCTTGGTTCTTTCTGGGAATGGTTGTAAAGATTTACAAAGTATATTTTTCCAGCATTTACTGTCTAACTGGAACGTATTGGGACTGATTGATGGGGATTGCTGTGGACGAAATACGCTGGTAAGAACAAATTACGCTTAACCATGTATCCAGCTAATTTATATAGCTCACATTACTGTATTGTGTGAATAGTTAACTTCATTTAAGATTTTATGTGGCGTTTTCTTTATGCGGGCGGCAAATGTTCCACCAAAACAAGTTCCTTCCCGAGACTATTTTGCAGAGCCACCGTCGCTGTGTTCGGAGCATCGTGCCCCCCAAGACAATAGAGAGGCGAAGTCCGTCCCCTTCCGGTGGACCGCCTTAGGGACCGTAACTCCGGAAAAAAATATGAACGGTAGTGAATGGGGAAAGACAAATTATTGATCCCGTTTGAATTGAGCCATGAATTACACATATGATGTTCATCAGTTTAATAGATAATTTCGCAAGTCAAGAAAGTCTCAGTTTATTGTTAAACTGTTGAAGAATAAGACTGTGAAAATACTTAATTAGAAAGACTACACACTTCAAAGTTGCATGGATGACGTCTCGCTAAAGCTACGATGTCTGTGTCTATCGTACCGGGGATGTAACGTTACCCAAATGAGCAGCGGATCTTGTGTGTTCTTTTGCTTATCTGCTGAAAACACTTCACTGGATAAAACACATCAGGTAAGATAACATTACATGTGTTGTTTAACAGAGCTAAGCTAGCTAGCTAGCGAGCAGGTTGAGCATCAAGCTAGGTGACGTAAATTGTGCGAGACGAGATGTAGTTCACTGAGCTGTTTCACACAAAACTAAGTGGTCATATGACAAACCTACGGCTAACTGAGACTTTCTTCGGTTGAAAAATTATCTTTTAAATTGACGAACATCATATTTGTAATACATGGCTCAATTCAAACGGGATCAAAAAATGATTTGCCTCTCCCCTTTCACTACCGTTCATATTTTTTTCAAAAGATAGGTCCCATGGACCGGAAGTAAAAGGGCGGGACTTTGGCTCTTTTCACGGCAGACATGTTGACGTGTCATAGTAGGAAAAGCACAGGTGTATTCAAAACCATTAATGATGGCTGCATTCCATTTAGGAGAGGTCCTGGTATTGTGCATGCTGACTCACTGAAATAGCTTACTGGGACACTTGATGGAATTGAGCCATCGTTAAGGTTATCAATTTCAGCTGTGCTTTTCCTACTATGACAAATCAAAATATCTGCTGTGAAAAATGTCCATAGGGATTGGTTTAAACACACACACACACACACACACACACACACACACACACACACACACACTGGTATGACTAAGGCTATTTTTTCAAAGAAACTCAGAGCTTTTAAGAGACCATTGATTGAAACAGATGTCCACAAGAGAGTATTTGATATGTACTTGTAGTACAATGGCCACACTGTCATCTACATGCTGCCCTCTAGTGGTACATACAAATATCTGCTCAGTGTTTGCTAAATGCATTTCATGTTGGAGTCTGCCATCTAGTGGAACACAGACATATCATTCCCCTAGAAAATCATGTCAAGTATTGACAAATCACTTATACTGTATAATAATATTCCTTTAATGGCCTACACTTACAGTGATCTAAATGGGATGTATCCTCAATCATATCACTGTAATATTCCTGTGGGATGTAGATATTGTGTTATTTTGTTTACTGCTTTGTATCCTAATGGCATTATTTTGAATTTGATTGCAATACTTTAGTGTATTGTATTTCCACAAGATGACTGGTGTGAAGGGATTGTGGGTATTACATTTTTGAGTTACTCAATAAAGAAAAGAAAGACATAGAGGATGCCGCCTGAAATTGTCATTGGATAAATGATTACAATTTATTGAAATATATAATAAGATCACAACAGTTTTTTTTTCTGTATAATCAAACGGCTGACTTGGTACTGCTACACAAATATACGTGTTACCATTGACATACTTGGTTGGTTGCAATTTAGAGCATTACTGATTCATTTCCAGTTGAAAATAAATGAGAAACAATCCTTTTTAGTGAATAAATACTTTCTCTCTATAGTTTCTCTCTAGCATGAGTGCAAGATAACTGTGCTTAGCATTTGAAAAGGTCAGTGCACTCATCAAACCACTTATCACTGTACTTTCATTACAGTATGAAAAGCTGTTCACTCCATTTGCACAGAAGGGGACTGAAGTATTAAACACTGACATATCTCTTCTGACTGTTCAATTTAGTCGGAGGACTGTGGGTTAAAGCATTTGATGAGAAAGTTGCAGAATTATGGGGCAGAAAAAGCAAAAAGGACAATATGAAAAAGAAATGAAATGAATAAAAATAATTTCAGTTTAAAATGATTATGCAACTGGCGTTTGGATATGTGATGAATGGTTGAACAGGCACTGGTGACTGATAATAGGTGTACCATTAAAATGGACAATATATGCAATAAAAGTGTCAAAAAAAACAAACTAAAATTAACACAAATAAACCCTGTTACTGTGAACATTTCAAAATAAAAGTTTACTGTACAGAGTTGCATTTTTGTTGATGGCTTGAGTTTGTTGGCTTGTTTCTATATTGTTTTGTATTTATTCATGTCATTTCTTATTTTATAATGACTTATTTATTTGATATTGACCATGTTGGGTATAATAGCAATATACTGTAGAAGTATGGAGATGAGACACAAAGTGTTCAAACTAAATAAATAGGATATCATGAAATAAAATGCATAAATGTTTATTTTACTTAGTTTTTATTTCAAAATGTCCTTTTGACATACTATTTTTTTTCACAACTGAATTTCTCCGAATCATTGATTTTCCAAAATGCCAGAGCCAGTTATGTGACTGGCTGTTGTTTGAAGCTGGTAACGGTTGTGAAATAAAAATAGGCTTTGAAAAGAGGATATTTAGAGGTAAACTTTCAGATTATTTTACAATTTCATAATTATATCGTATATTTACTCCTGCTTTTATTCACGTGATTTTTATTTTTTTTATGACATAATGTATCATTTATGTATTCAGTTTGTGTTGAAGTATCAGTAAGGGATTCGCATGTCTCATTCCACACCAGGAGGTGGCAGCACTGCCTTGCAATCCCTACTGTTAGTTTCAGAACGCAAAGGATTGTGGGTGGATTTTTTTTCTTCATAAAAAGCAACGTGGGCCCTCCGTTGTAGCATAATCTTGACTGGAAGAACTTTCAAGCCAGACGTGTTGTTTGAGCTCCTAATATTTAGAAAGTAGTTGTTCTAGTTTCTAGGTTTTTGAGAGTCCAAGAGGATAATTTGTTACAGAAGACTATCCCTGCCATTTTTTACTTTGTTTGAACTCCGAGGAGACACTTTTAACTTGCTCTCCGAGAGAAGAAACCGCCAAGTCACTCAGCCGCAGTCGACATTTTTTTCTCCACGGTTATTTTTTGGGTCGGAGATGTGTGTAGAAGCAATGGATACCAGATCGAAACACATTAAAACCGACTGCCTGCGTACAGCCATGAAACCTGGATCGAAGTTGAGGTGGAAACTGTTCCGCGTCGCCACAGAGGGGGATGAGGCCCTTAAGCAGTGTCGAGCCAGCGCCGTGAGGGCGACCATCCGGAAATACCTCCATCGGGAGCAGAGGCGGACACAGCTGGCTAAACTCCACAAAGTCCTGGGAGACATCGGAAAGAAAGAGAAAAGACAGTCCGTGTATAAGGCGAAAGAGAAAAAGCAGTCCGTGTATGAGGAAAGTCCCGATGCGGCCTGTATGCACCGTCAACCATCGGGAGCAATGGCGCCGGAAAACACCACGCAGTACCTGATGGGTAATGTGTACGAAGACATGAAGGCCAACATCCAGACAGCTCCCGTTTCACAAGAAACCTCTAATGTTACACATCGGCATAATGAGTCTCTTTTACCCAGTGTGTATGCAACAGTGGAATCTGATTATGAGAGCTGCCTTGCCTTTCAACAGAGGGACTTTGAGGAAGCGTTTGACCTGTTTTGGTAACCGGATTGAACTGGTCTAACGTCACGTGACATTATGGAATGGTCTGTCCTTTCCAGTGACTTTTCGAAAAAGGCAGTTAAAAGGTGTGCAATGACTTTGTAAATTCTTTATGTAACAGTGTGATCTATGCATCTTGTAGTTTATTTTTTTTATGAGCACATGTTGTATGATTGCTTTGTCGCATGATTCATGGTTGGGCTTTATTTGTCTCACAGCGGCGCACTAGACGGTGCCCGCCCAGTAGGGAGCGCACCTGAGCCCTGCGTGGCGCCGCCCAGAGGAACCAATCGAACGCACCTCCACTCTCGCCTGGCCACGGTTTGTGAAATCCAGGTAAACCCGGGCAGGTATTGTGTTGCACTGCATTGTCATTGATGGCAACAGTACATTGTGATGCGATGTTGGGGCCGAAAGTGCTTTCCACAGTTACTGTTGTCTGAGCGTTTTCCAGGTCGCCCCTGCCCGGACACATGGCTCTGCTGTGAGAGAGGAGCAGGAGACCAGGGAGGTCGGTCTTCACGTGACTGGCATAAGGTGACATTTAACGCCCTCTGGTTAATCTTGACTGTTTGCAAGAAATCCAAATTGTCATGTGCGAATATTGTGCCATCTAACAGTGTGTAATTGTATTTAAACAAATTTTATAAGTGATTTAGTGTTTTTAAAGGGTAACTATGTTGAATAAATGTGCTGTTATACAAGAACTTGACTACATGTTTTTTTATTTTGTGTTTTTTTATTTAATTGGTTTAAGCAGCACAAGACGGCTGTACATATTTACACTTTAAATAAATCCCAAGAGTAATTTAAGGTATATTAAGTGAAGGAACCTGAAACTAAACTTAAACTTGCATGTATGACTATGTAGGCAGGTGAATGTTTGATCTTTGTAAATTCAAACTCCTGTCACATCAGTTTTATTTTTATTTTTTATTTTTCCTTTTCCCAGACGTTTCTACATCTTTCACTGGAAATTTAATTTTCTACATTTAAAATGTTTAAGTTTATTTCCCAAAACCGCAAGGCCAAGGGCCATCCACAACTAACTATAAATAAAGTTTTAAAAATAGTTTAAACTGGATGGTGGAGTCTACAACTAACGACAGTGGAGCACAATATCGGCATCACTTACAGAGCGATTGCATGAACGATTAACACTGACAGCCAATCGGCATCAATCTGAATTTACATGACATGGTAGAAAAGGCCACAGCGGGAGATTTTTCACAGGTGGTCAGTGGCGTGACTTTTCTCCTGTGGGGCTACAATCCTTTAGCTGTATTTTAAACGGCAGCGCTTTGAAAGTATTTATCATGTTCCAGAAACCAGAGTTAATCTTGTGTTTTAGAGGGGATTATCATACTGCCTGTGTATTTTGTTCTGGTGCTCGGCACAGATCTGACACCGCACGTCTGCTCATCTCTGGCGCTCTGTGTTCCCGCTGTTTCCTTGGGAAGGCAGCTGGGTCGGGCACAGTCGGTCAGACTTTCTTTGGTTCACTAAATGTACCGGATATTTCATACATTCCTATTAGGTGTTGCAATGTCGACTGTTATCAGCTGGAGTGTGCAGTGCGTGTTTGACATAGAGTTTACAGAACGTAATCGCTCAGCAGTGGGTGTGCTCACATCGTTATGGTTCTAGTGATTGTTCTTGGTGTGGATGGCCCTTTAGTCTATACATTAGATTACTCTATCCTTACACTAATTATTTGGGTGAGGTCAAACTCCACAATCAAAGGTTCAGTTTAATTCTGGGTTACATAATTAAATGTTGCCCTGTCCACACTATACAATATGTAAACAGATTGACATTTAAATAGAATTAAATTATAAAATCAATGAAAGTACTGCTAAACATTTACAAGATGATGTACAGCTATATACACTTATTTATAAATAAATAAACCGTGATCAAACAATTGTAAAACTAATGTGCTCATTAAAGTGCATTAAGGACCGTAGCTATACATGGTAATGTGCAATTATTTTGCTATTAGCCTCTTAGCGTTTACAATTTAGTACATGGAGTTTAGGGCCGTCTCATTGTTCCAGCATAGATTCCCACAACATTAACATTTTGTCTGGGATGTGTGAAAATATCTCAGGCTGGGCTTTCAAAGAAAACATGCAGCTATAAATTGCCTACAGAATAAACAACGGGATATGTAGCCTACTGTGTGCCCCTGGGCATTCCTCATATATAGCTAGTCAAAAGATTGGCCAGATGAAAACCAGCAGAGAGCTGCTGACACAATTTAAATAGACTTGCAAGCCCCCAGAGTAGGGTTGGGCAATATTGTGATATGAGACTGGATATCGTCTTAGATTTTGGAAATTGTAATAGCGTAAATGGCTTAAGTGTTGTCTTTTCCTGGTTTTAAAGGCTGAATTACAGTAAAGTTATGTAATTCTGTGTTACCACACTGCTCTTATTTTTACCTTTACCCACTTAGTCATTATTTCTACATTACTGAGGATTATTTATCTTAAATCTCATTGTGAAGATATTTTGTGAAAGCACCAATTGTCAACCCTGTAATCTCGCCACAATATCGACATTGGGGTATTAGTACAATAATATCACCAGGCTCTACCCCAGAGCATTGCAACCCCCTGTACGAAATACCCTTTAAAATGCCCTGAAGCTCTCCTGTGGTGGTGTTGATCTGTGCTACAGCCATATTTAAAGCTACCACATGGTGGCAGTAGTGTGCAACAAACCTGAATAGCTCATGCAGGTCACTCAGAGCTGATGCCAGAGGGAGAGGTGTTGATTAGTGGTTGTCCACTTTTGGATCATGTTGCATGGCATTTGTTATTGTAAGGGGCACACTGCTGCACTTTTTAGGTGAAGTATTGTGGCAGCATGCTGGCAGAGACAACAGACAACAGTTTACTAGTGTGACAAACCTTTCATAGTTTAAAGACCATTCCTGTTTAAATAGTTTGATTTACTTCATGGACTTAGCTAATTTATATATGATATGAGGGGAGAAACTGTCTGGTCTGGTCTTTGAGGAGCTCTTAAAACAGCACACAGAAAGTCCCATGTCTTTTTAAGGGAGAAAAACTTTGCAGTGCAGATAACTTCTCTTTCAATCTCGGCCTGTCTGATTCAGAGGCTGATAGCTCTGAGAAATGTCCCCGTTTGTTGCATTGACGCATTGGCTTCACCTTCTCTTATTGCTGCCGGGCGCAGGTCCACTGTTGGCTTCCTGGATTCAGCGCCTGTCAATCTAAAAAGCTCTCCCTGTGGTCCAACTGCCAAGTGTGATGGTCAGCAATTACACCTGAAGGTGCACTGTGTGTGTGTGTGTGTGTGTGGTGGGGGGGACTTGGACAGGACTGCTGCGGGCTGATTAATGGATACTCCTGTGGGCTGCTACAGCATTGATCCACTTGTGATTGGTGCACTGCTGTGTACAGGTCCATTTTAGTGTCCATCTGGTCATTTAAAACAATAGTTTACTCTCCAATTAATCTGGCATAGCCCAGAGAGTATTTAGTGCAGATCAGGTTAAGTGGACATGCCAAAATTAGAAATCAAGCATCCAAATCAACATGTGAAGAATAAAGTGTCCAATAAAGAATGTTCTTGGGTTTTAATGGAGCTGTAACTATCATAAACAGTATAACTATCTAAACTGAAATAACTGCCTCACAACTATTTTCTGCTACGTCTTCTACGCTTTGTACTGAATTACATTTTTCTTTACATTATAGACCTACAAGATAAACCATTACCCTCTACATTAGGTTAACAAGAACATTATATATATACACCAACATACATAAATCCAGATATCAGGACAGCAAAAAACAATGTTACCATATTGCTTCCAGGACCTTTAAGCTACCAATAAGGACACTAATTAAACCTGATTTAGCAGTTCCACCAAATAGAGATTTCCCTTCTAAAACTAAACTTATCCGAGGGTTTTATGTACATAACATTTTGAGGCACAAGTAGGTCAAATCTTATATTTTGCAAATATTTTAGCGGATATCCCTAAAAAGTAAATGCTGATTTGTGTTGCAGACTATGTTTGGGAATCCCTGCCAGTTACAACACATGCTGATCTTCCTCCCAAGGGGCCAAGTTAAAAGGAAACAATATGTATCCTATTTTCTTTCCAGACAGAGTCACTTTCAGCAGTTGTCTGTCCCCACCTCAGTAGAGCTACTCACTCATGAGGAAGTTTGGGAACTTGGCTCCACGTAAAGAGAGAGGGCGACCGGCCAAGAGCTGGGATTTTGCACTGATGGGACTTTTGGACACAGCCTCTCCTTTTAATTGGAGCTGTTAAAAGAATCTGGTGTGTGAGTGAATGTGTTTGTGTTGGTGTGAGTTTGAGCCCTACTTAGAGTGTGAAAACACATCAAGGATAAATGTCAGGCTACAGTATGTGTGGAGGGAATTAAGGGGTAATCTTCATCCTCAAGTCCTTCTATACGCCCCACATGAAGGCAAAAATACTGAGCTGACAACCAGCGATGACTATCTGTGCCGTGCTGACGTGTGTTTTCGGTGTGAACTTCAGGACGCACCCTGGAGAAATCAGATTACAAGAGTTCACATGAATCACAACAGAGGAAGCAGCAGAGATTTAAGCTCTCACAAGAAGGAATTCTGGCATGAGATCCTTTGTTGAGAGAAGTGGCTAAAGTGTAAATATTTTAGCATTTTTCCAATCATGGCTGGAACCTCAAAGATATTTCTAACTGGAAAATGGAAAGGGGTGTGACGTACGTGAGTAGTCAGTATGCTGAATGATTAGCATTAAGAGCATATCCTTGTGTTGTCATGTAAACGCTGAAAATGGGAAGGCTGTGGAAAAGCCTTAAATGTGATCTAAATACTACTAGGACTATTTACTATTTAAATCTATGGATCTACCTGTTGTGCAACAATTTACATCCCTTTAAAGGCTTCCTCAGATGGAAATCAAATTCCCAGTGTTTGAACATTTTTCTGCACAGTAGGTGGCAGCAGAAAGATTATCATGGCAGCCATCTTGTGGTTAACAGACAGACAGGATCTGGATGATGAGTGTCTGAATCTCTGGTTGATTTCTCATCCTCTGGTCCTCCCACCATTTTAACACAGTTTAGTCTGATAGATTCCATTTAACTGCACTAACAAGACATACTCGAATAATGGAAACCAGCAGGGTAAAGGTGAGGCCCTATTGCCACTAAAAAAAGAAATGTTTTGATAGTTATTGATTTCATGAATGTGGCATGATTCTGGTTGAAAACACAAGCACAAATTGTTTAAAATATTTAGCACATAGATGATGAATTTCTAGGTGGCCCTCTATAAGGTATAAACGCACAAAAATAAAAATTTTAGACAGGAGATATGTGTATATTTAAAAGTAATTTTTTAAAACTATTTTGTTATAATTTTTTAATCTGTCAGAACTGTGGAAAAGGCTTTGGATGTTGTAGAATCTGGTTGGTCTGGTCTTCTCTATACAGTATATTGTGTTGGTGGTGTTAATGGGGTTTTTCTGTTTTTCACTGTTTTATGTGACTGACTCGCGTTCAAGAACTTTCAACTTTCTAAAAATCTCAGTGGGAACTCTAAGGGTGTCAGGGGGTTAAAAGGGAGGGAGAATGAGGGGAATTCATGTCTTGTAAAGGGATTGCGGTCACCATTGACTGTAGTTTGGCTATTTAAAAATGGCGGGGTTGTGTGGGATGTCCCGTGCCGCGCTAGTGACTGTTCTCTCTGACCAGTCACTGGTCTTTAGTGCTTTAACTCCACTGTCTGCTATCGGCTAAGCTCGCTTGGAACCTTGACCGAGGTGGTCCCAAAAAAAGTTCTTTTTTCCCCCCCACAACTTTTGTTAATGGAAAACCAAAAAAAGAGCGAGTCACATTGAGTAGAGCTGTGCTGTACCATGTGGATATGCAACATTAGGTGGTCATGTTAACCTGCTGACACCCAATACACCAGACACACACACACACACACACAGCAATGTTTTTTGGTTTGTATCCCGAATGAAGGACGTAGTGTGCAGGTACATTCTAGTTGTCCTTCCTGTTTAAAAGTCCTAGCATACTGTAGCATGTGCATCTTTGTCCTTTCTAACAGGAGGTATGTTTTTGTTTTACTTTTATTTGTCAAGGTTAGGTGTTCGCTTGGGACTTGTGCACCTGGCGGCACACTCACACAGTAACACGCATTCACAACCACAATGGGATAAGTTTGCCACTGAGCAGCTCTAGTGTAGCAGCTGGAGGTTAAAGGTCTTGTTTAAAAGCACCTCAGTGGTGGAATGGAAGAAGGGGCCAGTGTTGCTCTTGTCTGGGGATCAAACCCCTGGGGTCACAAGCATGTTTCTCAGAGCTGTAGGCAACCCAATAAATTGGTGCCTTATTCACCAATTGATTATGTTGATGTTTCCAGTTTGCTGCCTCCGTCTCCCTGTGTTTAGGAAGGTTATTAATATACTTTAAGACAGTGTTCTGGTCCGAGACCCACTTTAGCCATCCATTAGAGGTTTGTATGGTGACCCAAATAGAAAAAAGCTAGCCGTGCCCAGCCCAGGGTGAGCGTTTCATGTCAACCACACACATTAAAACACGCTCAAGCATAGCACACACTCGCACAAAAATAAAAAATAGGGCAAGGAGAAGGGGGCATTGACGTTACCCTGTCTGCCCTTTGGGAATTAACCCCTCTGCTATACTGGCTCATTAGTCAAAACAGTCCAAGGCGAGGAACTGAGGGATGTTTGTGCCACATCTATTTCCATCCTCATCTCCCCATTTCACTTCACTCCTGTGCAGAGAGCTAAATGAAGAAATAGGCAGGTAGGTGCATGCATGTGTGACACTGGACACTGTGTCCAGGGGAGGAATTTGCAGCATGCGGTGACAGTCCTCTAAGCCTATTGTGTCAAGGACATGAACACCTGGTATATCCAAAGTGAGAGAGAAGACCTGATTCAGTCGTACCACACACACACACACACTCCAGAGTGTGAAAACATTACTCTCAAAAGTAAACAAGCAGACTCTTTTAATTTGCCCTCCTTTCAGTGCTTCTTTATAACATTTAAAGCATGTATGTTTAACTACTGCACGACGGTACATACAAACACACACAGCATCTTTCCTGGATTCAAGCAATCCCGTGTTAATTTGTGAGCACAGCGCAAATGGCAAGTGTGACTCATCCATTCTAACACCCACACACACGCACACACTGGGCTGTCAATCTTGCTCGAAACTTGTACGACTGCATTGTAGCCCGAGTGCCGGAGTCTTATGTCAGATCTCGTTTCGTAGACAGGTCGCAGGGTCAGAGGTGCAGACTGTCGGTCGTGGCTGCTGATTAACGGGTGAAGGTGAGGTCGGAAGAGTGGCCATATAACTCAAGGTTTAAATTTTAAGTTATTTATTGTCAGACGCACAACAACATCACATGTTGTCAAATCACACAGCCTTTTAAAAACCTGTCTCGTAAAAATGAAATAAAAAAACCTGTATACTGAAAGTCAAAAAAAGTCATCAAAAAGAATGTAGCATAGGTTAACTATGACTTTCATTAACCTTTGTTGGCACAAAATAAAATGTAACAAACACAACAGGTGTCTGGCATGACCTACAGTATGTGCTCTGTAACTGAAATAAAAAAGTCAGTAGAGTAAAGTAGTTTGCAGAGACAGAAAATATAAATATCTAGTGTAGAGTTAATATTACAATGCAAAATACTAATTTAAGGATAGTGATAAGAATATTATGTCTTGCAGCTGTGCTTATTTGTCTGTAAGAAAAAAAAAAAATTAATGATCATTTTGTGCACTGGGACAGTCATATTTCTCAGTGCTCCTTTAACCAGTGTTTGGCCAGTGCAGCTTGAGGAAAAAGTGCAGAGGAGATCGGTGACAGCGCTCTGTGTCCGTGTCACTGCAGAGGCAGGGACAACTGTGTCATTGTCAGATATTGTCGAGGGCAGCAGAGTGTAAACAACAGATGGTGGAGTTAGTACCTGAACGGCATGTCAAGTCCAACCATTCAACGTTCAGCTCAGCAGTCGCTGTCTGAGGAGCTGTGTATGAAATAACATCTGCTTCTCAGTGGGCTCAGGTGTTTTTTTATGAGCTCACGATTTTATGGTTTGGTGTATGGATTATGGTTTGTGTTCAATCTCTGAGCTCTTCCAACCTTCAATATGACATGTAATAAGTCAGAAATACCTTTTAATACCATCTTCAATAAAGAAAAGCTCTGTCTCTATGGCACTAATATTCTTTATAGAACCATACTGATTTCCCAGTGGGCAGTTAATATAAATTTGCATATGTTTTAACCACAGTGCGAGTCCCAAAATGATTACGATCCACATTTTAATTTTAACACAATATATTAAAATTACACCCATTAACATTTGTCCCTCAAAGAGAGCAGGGCAAAGGCTTGGTAGTACAGATTAAGTAGTTCACAGCACTAAAAGTAAATATTGATTTTTACAAATGGGCAACTGCAAATTCTCCAATTAGCAATTAGTTATGGGATTTCTGCCTATACATAATAAAAGATCATTTGTTTTTGACGCATGTTGCAGGGTTTAATCCTAACTTAATTAAAGCCTCAGTAGCTGTCACTAAAATGAATGTGTTTTTCCCAGTGAATTAATTATCTTTAATAATTTAGGGTTTGGCCTAAAAGCTCACAACCACCTCACACAAAACAGATCAGGAGTTTCCAGAGATCACTGACATTAGATGAAAACACTTGTTTTGGAGGCATTCAAGCATATTCCGCCTGCCAGCGGCCACTTTGTTCTGACTTTGTTGTGTGGCTGGGTCCAAATGAGGTGTAATAAGCTGGAGTCAATACAGAGCTGTGAGTTTTGGCAGCAGCTAAATAAGATGGAGGGGGATCGATATGATGACAGAGCCGAGGACAATATGATCCTGCCCCCCCACCCCCACCCCATTGCCTGCTGCTGGACACGCTGCCTGTCAGCTATTTGTCACCCAATGCACACAGCAGAGAGGTGCAATCATAGACACATACAACACACACACACACACACACATCAGTCTGCACAGCTTACTTTTGTTTCAAAGCACATACAGTGTAGCAGTGTGTGTGCACATGCATACGGTACATGGAAAAGTCCCTGCATAAACATCAAATGATGCTCTCTGTATGTGGATGGTAAAAGCCACTCACAGTCACATATGATCACGAGCAACAATAAATGTCCAAATAATCCAAATAGAAAAACAGATAGAAAAACAGCGCACATGTATGGAAGAAGATGAGGACAAAAGCCATGGAATTGATCATGCTTACTCTGCCTCGCCAGTGCCAGGAATAACAGAAGAAGAAATTGATTTTTGCTAAATTCTCTAGAGGATGACTCACACTGTCTCACCGCCTTAGGATGATATCTGAGAAAAAATGGAAAAGTGACAGAACTGCAGCACACAAACAATCCTCCTGCACCATCGTGGATAGAGACGGACCTTTGTACCTGCAGATTTGAAGCCATTAACTGAGAAACAGGTTAATTAATTTGTGCTTTGTCTATCAGAGAGCAGGCCTGCAGCTGTTTATGAGACGGAACACATCTTCCCCCCTCAGTGGTGTGTTCGCCCTCGGTGCCACTCCAGTCAAAAACTGTCCACATTCCCTCTCGACGGCTGGATCTAAATTTGTTCCGTTCTATCCTGAGTCTATGTGGTTCTGTCTGTGAGCTCTCCCAGAAGAAATGTGTCAACTTGTCGTTCTGGATGTGCATCAAAGTCTTAAATGCCTCCACACAGCCTGGATACACAGTGCAAATGCAACGTTACAGTATGTATCTAACAAATTGTCAGTCAGGCAGAACAATAATTATGAAGAATTGTCGACAAATGTGAGAAAAACAGCAGATGACACACACAGATAGACAGCTCAGGGACAACAGTACAAGACGTACAGTACAGTACACAAAAACACACACATTATACTGTACATGTACATACTATATGTCTTCAGGCGGCATGGCAGTGTCTAACTGGATGTAAAAAAAAAAAAAAAAGAAAGAAGCCATTTCAACACTGGAAACCCTTCTTAAACTTATCCGAATATGCATCCATCCAGGAAGATAGAACATAGAAGAACAGATAAACAATAATAGGAAAAACAGACAGCATAGAAATAGAGAATATAGAAAGCATAGAAATAGCTGAAGAAAACTGTGGCCCAATGCATGGCAGAGCGTCATTTATCCAGTAAAAGTATACAAGTATACAGTGAACGAAAGGCAGGTACATTGAACACCATAGGTCATAACACCAAACATGTTGGCTAAATTCTGATTCTTTTTGTTTTTCTTTTACATTGTTCCAAGTAAAAAGCACAGGAGGAGCAATGGAGCTGAGTGAAATGAGGGAAGGATGGCTGTGTAGAAGGCTGGTTAAAGGGAGGTATGAGCTGTAGTTGTCAGAGAGGGAAGAGATGGGGGGTCAAGGAAGCTGAGACAAAAAGGAGAGGAGGGTTTAACCAGGTTAGTTTTTGTAATTAATGCTAGTTGTTCATGATTTAATACATTGTGTGTTGGACCTTTAATGCATCGCAAACACATTTAGCGGATGTTGTGTAATGAGGCCCATGAGCCACATTATCTGTGCAGGCCGTCAGACTAAACTTGCCCCCAATTAATGACACAATTGTGTTTTTTTAGAGCACTGGACCTGGGAAGCCTTTCATGTCTCCGCTTGTTGCTGTGCTGCCCTCTTGTTCACATGTGTGATTACTTTGATTCGGCCAGTAATTACTTTTCTCACAGCTAGTTGTTGAAGTATGGAGTCACTAGCGGATACCCTGGAAACATTTCAATTAGTTTAATATTATGATTCCCTACACAGATTTAAAGTAATGATTGTTTAAGGTTTTCCACATGTCATGTAATTTGTGGTGCTTTAACACATTAAATGGTGAAAATTCACAGCTTGTGCAATAAAGTCATGACGTTTTGTGGCAGGCTTCGGTACTTACTTTTGTACTTTATGACTTGGCGTGCTGCCCATTGTAATCAGGAGCAGGTTTTCTGGCTTGAGGGCAGGTTGAGTTATGTTGAGTAGATTTCAGCTGTTTACATCTTGTGTTTCCTCAGCCACTTGGTCAGATTAGGTTCAGACATTTTATTATGTTCATTGTTTAGTCCACACTGTGAGCACTGGAATGTCATGTCAGTGAAAGATTGCTGATTTACTCAGCTTATACACCCCTCACATTCAACACCGTGCAGCTTTAATCAACGACGCGGCTGATGTCTAAACACATTAAGAAACGTGATGATAGTTTACAGATTCCCGACTTGATGTTTGGGTTTAATTTACAATTTATTTGGCTCATTTAGCCAAGATTAAAGAGGGTTTTCCCCTGTTTCTGCTAAAACACATTGTTCATTTCTGATATTGCTCAGCATTGCAGCACTCTCTCTTCTCTCTCACATACCACCAGTCTGTTTCCCTTGACAACCATATCTACTGTTCATAATTATGCAAATGATATGGATCTCTGGGCCAAATGGATGCACATAAACAACCAACCCCTTCAACTATCCCTGTGTTTGTCGATCTAAAGTGGCTATGATTACCGTTGGAGGTGGAGGCGTGAGTTTAATTGAATGTCACAACTCCTTTCTTTTTCCACATTTGCAAAAGGTCAGTTTTTAAATGAGCACAACTGTACACAAGGACACACGGGTTGTGTAATTCCTTTTTCAAATGTAAGCCTCCTACTCATCAAGAAATGGACAAAATTGCAAAGAGATTGCCATTTTGATACTTTTCCTTCCCACACTTTTGAAGACTTCTGTAGGGTCTATTTCTGTAGCGTCTACGGTCAGTGAAGTGATTTCTGGTCCATCAATGCTAATACTTTACATCAACCAACCACCCAAACCATTTCTTTTTCCACTCCTGCTTCCATTTCCAGGCAGAACAAACAGTCCTTTCTTTCCTTCCATTTTTCCTTCATTCGTCCATCAGTGTAATTGCCCTCTTTCCAGGAATAGAAAGGAGCTGCCACAGTCCTGTCAAGGAGCCGGTGGTTAAAGTGTCCTTCAGGAGACCATTCAAACGCTCTGGAGTTTAGGTTGTTTCTGAGCAGTTTGGGAAGTTGCTCACACCTCGGTTGTGTCACCACTGTTACTTTTTCATTCACGTCAAAGTAATAAGATGTGATTATGGGATTTGTTGGCTGTGCTTATATAGAATAACACATATGTTCTTTAGCTGATTGGGGGTCCTTGTGCTTGCAGAGCAAACAATTAAATTATTGATGTACCTTTTAAAGATAATTCATTCAAAACCTAAATATTAATATTTGTATGTAGATGGTCAAACTTTAATGTAATATAGTCAGTTGAAGAAGTCTGTCCTTAGTGAGTCTGTGGCTTGGACTGGGTGTTCCAAAATATTCACACAATTACAGAAGCCTGTATGATACCTCCATTTTAGCACTCATTATATTGTCCTGCCCCACCTGGCAGTGCAGGTAGGTACTGTGCAAAGACAGCTCAGTCCCTGTGTGGTATTAAGGTGGGAGAATAAGTGGCTGGTTTGCCCTCTCTGCCACACAGACAGCTGTGAGTCATTCAAATTACGTGCAGCAGTCGCTTTCATCTCTCCCAGCTTTAGTTCTGAAATGTAGTCGCTTTAATTTATCATCTAAAAGCATTTTTAAGCTGCAGCAAGGACACCTCGCTCGCCAGTAGAAACAGCCTTGAAAGAGTTTTCTGCCGCTCTGGATGCTTTGTCCTCTTTCATTGCCTGTACCCTCTTGTTCTGTTTCCTTCTTAACTGTCCTTCACTGTCTGTCATGTTAGTCATCCATTGCATGTTTTTCAAAAGATGGAGAGAAAGAGGGACATGAGGGATATGTGTGTGTCTCTTGTCGAAGAGTCTTAGCTGCTCACTTAATATCTGGATAAGTTAAAGGGACTTAATTTGGGACTATGCCTTTTCTCTTTCTTGAGGGAGAGTTACATGATACCACACTTCTATTTTTGTTAAATATTAAACTACAGCTGGGATACAGTTATCATTGCTTAGCATAAAGACTGGAAACGGTAGGTAAGAGACTGGCTCTGTCCAAAGGTTATCACTTCTCTCCAGCCCATGGGCCCACCACCTGTGGGAGGAACCGCTGGGGTCGGGTGCGCTGCCACATGGGTGGCAGTGAAGGTCAGGGGCCTCGACGGACCAGACCCGGGCAGCAGACGCTGGCTCTGGGGACGTGGAACGTCACCTCTCTGTGGGGAAGGAGCCGGAACTGGTGCGGGAGGTGGAGCGCTACCGGTTAGATCTGGTGGGGCTTACCTCACGCACAGTCTCGGTTCTGGAACCGTACTCCTGGATAAGGGTTGGACTCTTTTCTTCTCTGGAGTTGCTCAGGGTGCGGGGCCGGGCGGGGTGTGGGGATACTAACAAGCCCCCGGCTGAGCCGCTACCCGTTGGGTTTACCTCGGTGGACGAGAGGGTCGCCTCCCTACGCCTGCGGGTTGTGGGGGAAAACTCTGACTGTTGTTTGTGCATATGCACCAAACAGGAGTTCGGAGTATTCGGCCTTCTTGGAGACCTTGAGTGGAGTCCTGCATGGGGGCCAGTGGGGGACTCCATTGTTCTGCTGGGGACTTCAACGCACGTGGGCAATGATGGAGACACCTGAGAGGCGCTGCATTGGGAGGAACGGCCTCCCTGATCTAAACCAGAGTGGTTGTTTGTTGTTGGACTTCTGTGCTAGTCATGGATTGTCTATAACGAACACCATGTTCAATATAGGGATGCTCATAAGTGTACCTGGTACCAGAGCACCCTAGGCCGAAGGTCAATGATCGATTTTATAATCGTTTCATCTGATCTGAGGCCGTATGTTTTGGACACTTGGGTGAAGAGAGGGGCAGAGCTGTCAACTGATCACCATCTGGTGGTGAGTTGGGTCAGGGGGTGGGGAAGACTCTGGACAGACCTGGTAAGCCCAACGTGTAGTGCGGGTAAATTGGGAACGTCTGGAGGAGGCCCCTGTCCAACGGACTTTCAACTCGCAACCCTCCGGCGGGCACCGTTGCATCCCTGTGGAGGCTGGGGGCATTGAACCCACCCAAGTGGACAATGTTCAAAGTTTCCATTGCTGAAGCTGCGCGGCGAGGAGCTGTGGTCTTAGGGTCTTAGGTGCCTCAAGGGGCGGTAACCCACGAACACCGTGGTGGACACCGGTGGTCAGGGAAGCCGTCCGACTGAAGAAGGAGTCTTTCCGGGATATGTTATCCCAGGAGGACTCCGGGAGGCAGTTGCAGGGTACCGAAGGGCCGAAGGGCTGCAGCCTCTGCCCGTAAAGAGGGCAAAGCAGCGGGTGTGGGAGAAGTTTGGAAGAAGACATGGAAAAGGACTTTCGGTTCGGCACCAAAGTGCTTCCGGAAAACTGTTCGCCACCTCAGGGAGGCGAGGGAACCATCCAAGCTGTGTACAGTAAGGATGGGACACTGTTGACCTCAACTGAGGAGGTAATAGGGCGGTGGAAGGAGCATTTTGAGGAACTCCTGAATCCGACTAATACGCCCTCTATGTTAGAGGCAGAACTGGAGGATGACGGGGGATTGTCGTCGATTTCCCGGGCGGAAGTCACTGATGTAGTCAAACAACTCCACAGTGGCAAAGCCCCGGGGATTGATGAGATCCGTCCAGAAATGCTCCAAGCTCTGGGTGTGGAGGTGCTGTCCTGGTTGACACGTCTCTTCAACATTGCGTGGAAGTCTGGAACAGTGCCAAAGGAGTGGCAGACTGGGGTGGTGGTTCCCCTTTTTAAAAAGGGGGACCAGAGGGTGTGTGCCAATTACAATCACACTTCTCAGCCTCCCTGGTAAAGTCTACTCCAAGGTGCTGGAAAGGAGGGTTCGGCCGATAGTCGAACCTCAGGTTGAGGAGGAACAATGCGGATTCCGGTCCTGGTCGGTGGAACAACGGACCAGCTCTTCACTCTAAGGATCCTGGAGGGGGCCTGGGAGTATGCCCAACCGGTCTACATGTGTTTTGTGGATTTGGAGAGTATGGCCACGGTCCCCGGGAGATACTGTGGGAGGTGCTGGCGGAGTATGGGGTGAGGGGGTCTCTACTCAGGGCCATCCAATCTCTGTACGCCACCAACCAAAGTGAGAGCTGTGTCCGGGTTCTCGGCAGTAAGTCGGACTCGTTTCAGGTGAGGGTTGGCCTCCGCCAGGGCGGCGGCTTTGTCACCAATCCTGTTTGTAATATTTATGGACAGGATATTGAGGCGTAGTCGGGGTGGGGAGGGGTTGCAGTTCGGTTGGGCTGGGGATCTCATCGCTGCTTTTGCAGATGATGTGGTCCTGATGGCATCATCGGCCTGCGACCTTCAGCACTCATTGGATCGGTTCGCAGCCGAGTGTGAAGCGGTTGGGATGAGGATCAGCACCTCTAAATCGGAGGCCATGGTTCTCAGCAGGAAACCGATGGAATGCCTTCTCCAGGTAGGGAATGAGTCCTTACCCCAAGTAAAGGAGTTCAAGTACCTTGGGGGTTTTGTTCGCCAGTGAAGGAGGACAATGGAGCGGGAGATTGGTCGGAGAATCGGCGCAGCGGGCGGCGTATTACATTCCATCTATCGCACCGTTGGACGAAAGAGAGCTGAGCCAGAAGGCAAAGCTCTCGATCTACCGGTCAGTTTCGTTCCTACCCTCACCTATGGTCATGAAGGCTGGGTCATCACCGGAAAGAACGAGATCCAGGGTACAAGCGCGCGAAATGGGTTTCCTCAGGAGGGTGGCTGGCGTCTCCCTTAGAGATAGGGTGAGAAGCTCAGTCATCCGTGAGGAGTTCGAGTAAAGCCACTGCTCCTTTGCGTTGAAAGGAGCCAGTTGAGGTGGTTCGGGCATCTGGTAAGGATGCCCCGGCGCCTCCCCTAGGGAGGTGTTCCAGGCACGTCCAGCTGGGAGGAGGCCTCGGGGAAGACCCAGGACTAGGTGGAGGGATTATATCTCCAACCTGGCCTGGGAACGCCTCGGGATCCCCCAGTCGGAGCTGGTTAATGTTGCTCGGGAAAGGGAAGTTTGGGGTCCCCTGCTGGAGCTGCTCCCCCCGCGACCCGACACCGGATAAGCGGACGAAGATGGATGGATGGATGGATGGACTTAATTTGGGACTATGCCTTTTCTCTTTCTTGAGGGAGAGTTACATGATACCACACTTCTATTTTTGTTAAATATTAAACTACAGCTGGGATACAGTTATCATTGCTTAACATAAAGACTGGAAACGGTAGGTAAGAGACTGGCTCTGTCCAAAGGTTTAGAAATCCGCCTATACCATGTTTATATCATCAGTATAACATGAAATAGAACAGGCTGCGCTGAAAAACACACACACACGCACACACACACACACACACACACACACACACACACACACACACACACACACACACACCAATGTAAGTGCTAATGTACTACAAAATGCCTAAATTACAATTCCTGGTAATGGGGTAGTCACACATTTCCACCAAGACTGTATGCAGCTGACAACATTTTTGCTCTGTTTTTCTTTTTTAATGTTTGTTTTCTTTATTTATTCAGTCTGTCACGAATCTTGAATGCCAAATCACTGCACTGGAAGTATTTCTCACAGCACAGAACCATTTTAGCACTAAGTGATGTAAAACCATTTGATGGATAAGATGGTCACGATGGGGCTCCAGTCAATCTGTACCGTTTGTACTAATTGCCTTGGTTTGGCATTTACCTGCAATGTCCTTATTAAATGTGGGTGTACAGCATGTGTGTTTGAAGGGCAGGGGGTAGTAGGCCTAATTTCGAGATCACACACGTTGCATAAGCCCGTGTTTATGAAGCCGTCACCCTCACCCTCTTTGTAAATTATCTCATCTCTGTCATTAGCTAATCTTGTGAGTCTGCCTTCCCGCCAGGCTTGCTGCTAAAATACCAATGAGGCCCGTGCACTGCAATTACAAAACACACTCAAACCCAGAAACACACACCTCTCTCTCTCTCTCTCTCTCTCTCTCTCTCTCTCTCTCACCCCCAATAGGGGGGCATAACAACCCTGGTGCTGTGCCTTAAACTGATGAATGGGCTATATTAATATGAGACATTATATTAGTCCAATTAAAATCTAATTAAAAGCATTTAGTTCAAGAGGGTCTAGGGAACCTGACGGAGGAAAAGAGGGGGAAGAACTAAGAGGTGAAAGCATATGGGTTTAGCTGTGGATGTCGGTTGGTCCACCACTTTGGTCCAGACTGAGATATCTCAACGTCTATAGTCTTGCATTGCCAGACCTATCTCCACAGCGCTGTGGAGTAAGGTCTGGCAACACCACAGCTATATTCTAGGTTAGGAGGAAAAAACACTCTGGGTTGTTTGCATTTCTTTAAAGAGCCCCTATTATTCATAGGGACCACCTGGTTCTTCAATACTACAGTCGCTGCCATTTTTGTGTCTGGTTACAGCATAGCAACCCATGAGACTGATACGCGACACACACAAGAAGATTGGCGAAACACACTAGTACAATATGCCTGGTATATGCTGTGCATTTGGCCGTAGTAATATTTCTATAAGAAACCCCGGGCTACAGTTTTATTCCATCCCAAAGGAAAAAGTTTGTCCTCCAACTTCAAGCAACAGAGACAATTTCTGGTCACTGTTTAGTCAGCCAGCCAACTTAAGCTAATGTTAGCTTTGTAGAGATCGTAGTATTTCCCAAACTGAATAAATCCTGCACAAACAGTACAAACACCAAACTGCTTAGCTAGCTCAACCTTGTTATAACTAAGATATCTGCTGAAAAAAAATTATTTTTCTATCCGTAGATTTAGCTCCCACACGTCCGTGAAAGTCACATGCAGCGGGTATTTTTAGCACAGCGCCGAGTCACCGGCACAGCTAATCTGATCCAACATTTCCAATAAAGAGCGATGTAACAAATTTAGTTGTTCAACCCAATGAATCACTAAATATGCCAGAGAGCTTCTTTGTGTTCCCGTTTCCTAAATAATTTTCTTGAATAAAAATGTTTCAAAAACTTTGTTGATTCAACTCTGTAATGTTAACCAGCTGTTAGCCCTTTAACTAAAAACTTGCTAGCTACTAGCATGATCAATCTAGACTTAACCACAACCAAAATAATACTGTTGATGTCCTGTTGTTATTATATATATATTATATTTATTATTTATTTATTATATATTTATTATCATTATTTTCTTCTAGTGCCATATCATGGTGTCATTCACCAATCCTGCAACAGCGTACTGACAGGCATCTGTACTCTTGAAAGCCTTTAGCTATCTCCGGTGTATGGGGATAGATTATGTATCGTTACAAGGTAAATGTAAATGTCGGGAAAAGTAAGTTGGGGCAGACACTTCGCAGATATTAAGGGACAAAATACAGTTGGAGGTAATTAATAAGAATTACAACCAATAGCCGATGTCTTTCGGTTGCATTTAGATGCGCTGTTGCCATGCCTGGATCTAAAAATTTGCTTTTCTGTAGCCTAGCTCTATGTAGCTCTGTGTAGCTCTATTGCGGTTTCGGACACAAATGTGGCGGCGGGCATGCCGGAAGTGACGTCTTTGGTACCCATGAATACTCCTTTTCAGCGTTTTATTTGTATTTTTGGGGTCTACTAGAATAGGTTTACATGCTTTGATGTTCAAAAAACATACGTTTCTCATACTGCCCATTGCTACAACTCCTCTGCCTGAAACACTCTAGCCATTTTCAAAATAGAATATTACATACTACAGACGTATGCAGTATGCAGTACCTACTTTCCATTTTCAGCGTGTAGCTTGCTAGCTCGGAGGTTGTATTTGTTGTTTCCCGTAGCGAAGGGATTTTGACACACAGATAGCAGCAGGTCAGGCTTATGCTGTATGCTTATAATGTACTCGGTTGATCCAGGCTACGACATCTACTACGTGGATCAGCCCAAAATTTGTATATACATTCATGTCCCCCTCAGGATGAATTGTAATAACTTTGGTGATCCCTTAACTTTTCAGCAAATACCTGCAACGAATTTTTGCAAAACGTTCCCATCAGCTGTACTTAATAGTGCATTATGGGATGAACTGAGGCAGATGGTTAATACCTTGTATTGTTGAGAGGAAAGCATTTAGCATTTTTGGTAGCTTAGAGACACACACACACAGAGAAAGGCACATTATGTATGACAAAGGTCCTCTGGAATGAGACTGAGGACGTCACAACCACATGATAGGTGCCTTTAGCCAGTCCAGCCACCCACACAGGGCTTTATTTTATTTATTTTTTAATTAGCTGTGGAGACACAACAAAAATGTAGTTTGACATGGCTAGGGTTGGTGGCTGACTTAATTTATGCTGATTAATCTGTACATCTCCTAGTGCTCACTGTGTTCTGCTTTGCTAAAAAGCAGGATGTTAACAACACATATATTCCATTTTTAGGTATTTGTGTTTAATTTGTCATACTGTTTATGTAGGCATAAATAGACACACAGCCACTCCGGGTTTTGAGTCAGGTTGTTGTGTGTGTGAGACAGAGAGGGAAAAAAACATTCTGTTTGTATGCTGTTGCCAGGTAGAGCTCTGTAGGGATTTGGTTATGAGTGTGTGACTGTGCATGTATGTGTGTATTTTGGAGAAAATACTATGGGAGGCTGTGTATGTACCTTGCATGGCAAAATCATTTTGTTGACTGTGTGGAAAATCAGTGACATGTCTCTTTCTCTGCCTGGCTCTGCAAAAGCCCAGAGGCAGTTGCCGTGGTCCACATGGTGGCGCTCTGAATCAACATCAAATCACGTTTTAATGTCCCTGACTCTTGTTCCGGTTCTCACCTGATTCTCTCCCACTTCTCTTTCCATCACCATCTCTTATGTCCTCTTGTGCTTCTCTCTGTTTTCTCTCTTCTGTTGACAGAGGCTGAATGTCTCACCATCTGTCATGCCATGTTGCTGTGTTGGGAGTCTCCGAGGGGGAATGTTTTATCAGTGCTGTTCCTGGCATAGATTGAGGCCTGTCCTAGCTTGGCTGCACTTACACTCAGCAGGCACACACATACAAAATCTCAGTGTATATAAGCATATGAGTTGATACAGGGTGTTTTCTGCCAAACTGATGGAGGGAAGTGGACGGGGGTGGAGAGAAAAAAGGAAACGAGAGTGAGAGCTGGTTAATTCTGTCTGAGCTGGAAGCCTCAGCCCCCAGTCAGAACATGGGGGCTTGTCTCTTCTAGTTCCAGACAGTGCAGTGAAATGCCCTGTGGAGGAGATGCATGGGCAGCAACCAAAAGAAAGTCAGTGTGATCAGCACTCACATGCCTGTGTCAGGGGCGGAGGATTTGTGTGTGTGTGTGTGTGTGTGTGTGTGTGTGTGTGTGTGTGTGTGTGTGTGTGTGTGTGTGTGTGTGTGTGTGTGTGTGTGTGTGTGTGTGTGTGTGTGTGTGTGTGTGTGTGTGTGTGTGTGGCCTAGCATGATGTGGAAGTGTGCCAACGTTTAATTATCTTAACTTACATCTAGCTAGTCAGCATGTGCACCATAGCTGCTCATGTTTTGAATTATATATATTTATATATATTTAATATTTTTTGTGTCTGTGTATATTTAGAAGAGAAAGAGTGTAGTTGGCTCTGATTAACTCTGCATGGCAAACGCATACACACACATAGCCTACACACAGGGTTATTTTTAGCCACTGTCGCACTGTTCGCCCAACCCCTGTGCCTCCATCCCCACCTCCTTTAAACAGTGAAGAGAAGGACAGCGAATTATCAGGATTTCTTTGGGACAAATATCTTCTTTCGCTGCAGCAGGGGCGAAAATCAATCCTCCCTTCTTACATCTACCCTTCTCTTGGTCTGATTTTCTCCCCCTTATATACTGACTCTGACACATAAAGATATTGATGTGTGTCTTCCAAAGCGCCTCTCAATGTTGTACACATGGCTATTGAACAGACCTTTAATGTCCTAGTATAATCAATCACAGACCTGTTTTTTTTCGCACAGCCACAAAAAAAATATAGATATATATATATATATATATATATATATAGTGTCCATCACTCTCTGGGAGATGCTTATGTTAGTTTAACAGATTTTTTAGCTCAGTTGTTATTCTTTTAATATTCACACATAATATCTGAATCTTTTCAAATTGCACAGTATTGATTGGCTAGTGCAGTTAAATGAGTCCATTTCTATTTTGGTCATACCCTCACTTTCCTCATGTTACATGATGTACATTGTTGATGAGAATTGCATCTCAACATGTCTCTGTGATCAATGTGTTTTTGTGCTCCGATTGATTTATGCAGCAACTTTATCGATTACTTCCTCTTACGTCTCTCTTGTCACGTGCAGACGTGTATAAAAGTACTAGAGACCCATACTTGAGTAAAAGTACAAGTGCTCTATCAAAAAAGTGACTTGAGTGGAAGTTGAAGTGCTCTTTAAGCACCACACTTAAGTTAGTACTAAAGTATTCAAACATTTTTGTACTGAAGTATTGCAAGTATCTTCTCAAGTACTGAAAGTAAAAGTACAAGTATTGTGTTATTTAGTTATTAAAGAAAGCAGTCAAAAGTTTCTACACAAAACCCGCAATCAATTAGTACGCTGACATCAAATGTATATACATGGCATTTAGGAAACCTTTATTGCAACCTTGGCACGGTAAGATGTCCAGACGAGCAACATTCATTTTCGTTTTTTGCGTCCTGCTGCTCCCGTCGTCAGCCAGGAAATATTTTTTTTACTAAATCAGTATATGAAATCAGATGTATTACCTACCACCATTTAGTTGTTTTGTGTTATTTAAGATATTTATAAAATATCTGGTCATTCCAGACGTAATTATTCCACTCATTTTTTAAACAATGCAATTACCCGTTTCAGCCACCAGGGGGACAGTGCTGCCCCTGCCCCACAACAAACTCATGGGTCAGACCCATCTCGTAGTGGGGGGCCAAGACTGAGAGCTACATGAAAAAAATATGCACCAAACAAGCCACTTTGAAATGTTGCTATTTCTATGAATACAAAACTTGGGTGACACCCCCCCCCCCCACACTAAAACATTTTCGATGACCCTCCCCTATTTTCCTCCGGTGGTCCATTCCATAAATACCGAACGGTCCCTAACGAGTAACGATGCAGCACATAAAAAATTTATCGGAGTAAAAGTATTTCATTCATTGAAAATAAGTACTCAAGTAAAAGTTAAAGTAGGAGAATAAAATAATACTCCAGTAGAGTACAGATACAGCCTTTTAGTACTTAAGTAGAGTAGTGTAGTCCTTCTTCGTTACTATACAGCTCTGGTCACGTGGTCAGGCACATGCAAATATACATACGGTAAGTTTATGTAGTGCCAGGGACAGCTGTCTGACTTGTATAAACCATTTACCACAGTCACACTGCAGTGCTGAAATATACTGCCAATCCCTCCTACTGCATGCCTGCTTTAAACACACGCTAACCCTCTCTTTGTGACTAAAAATTATGTAAACAGAGCAAGAATGATGTATGAACTATTTTGGTTGTGCAAATTATACACAAGAAATGAAATGGTGTTTTAATGTGGTTAGAAGATTGAAGAATTATAGTAAAGGCACAGAATATACAGTTAATAATTTGAGAGCAATTAAATCATCATAATTATGAAAAATTAATAAGAAATTACTGTGAGCAGCCTAAGTAACCTGTGTGTGTGTGTGTGTGTGTGTGTGTGTGTGTGTCCTAGCATGACGTGGAAGTGTGCCAACGTTTAATTATCTTAACTTACACCTAGCTAGTTAGCATGTGCGCCATAGCTGCTCATGTTTTGATATTTTCAACCAATGTTACCATAATGTAAAGTGAGCCAGGCCTTAAACAGTCATGTAAGCTGTAACTGTAAAGGACAATGCCAACAGTAGCAAGGTGAATGCTAGCTTACTTTGTTTCCAAACAGTAGCAGATTCCAGGAACCAGGAGCTGAGGAGAAAGGTGGAGCTGCAGGCTCTCACCTGAGGCATTGTTGTGACTTTTCTCCCCCATATTGCTATGTTCCATTGTGTAGTTTCCATTGATGTTCACCTATTAAACAGTTAATGCTTAATGATTTAGAAAATATGTTTTCTTAGAAGCCTAGTTCATGGAAACCAGTATGTGTATTGCCTCATTCTGTTTCCTCATGATAATGTAACGCATTTCATCAGGAAATACATTTATATAAATAAAATAAAACGGTTATGGCCCTCTAACTGATTTTGGTTTATATAACTTATATTATTATATTAATCTATTACGTGCAGAAAACCAGGTACCAGTAGCAGGGCAGAGACAAGAGGATAGAGGCAAAAGGCTTTCAGGTGAGTGCCACTGGGTTTCAATTTTAGTGCTTATAAGTGTGCTATATTTAAACTGATATGTTTTTAACATCTTCTTATGGAATACCACATTACTTTGAAAAGTAGCTCTTATCACATGAGTGCCACTTTACCTGCAGGGCTGCATTACGCTGTAAAATGTGTGTTGCAGGCTGTAATGTTTCTAAAATTATAGTTTTCTGAGCTCACCTGTTTAAATAGCAAAACGCATTTAATGCATTCCATTTTTGAAGAAATCTGCTCTAGGTATTTCACCTTAGGGGATTTTTTTGACATAATTAATGTGCTTGACAAGCTCACAAAATAGGCAAAGCTGGCTTTGGCAATAGTTTGAGCAGAGCAGCGGTTGCTTAAGTTGTGTGTTAAGTGGTAGTAGTTGCAGTCACAGGAATAGATGTATGTATTTTAGATGCTGACATGTAATGTGGTGACCTGTAGTCGGCCTGACAATGTGTCTGTTTTACTTTAGTTTTGTGTCAACTTATTAAAGTGCAAACACATGCTCAGGTTGTCAATAATGTTCAACAGTCTGGATCAATTCGAGTTTACTGATAGTTGGTACATCACATACCGTGTTTCTAAGCTGTGTATAAGCATGCATGTATAGTCATGTTGCATAAAGCATTCTCTTTAGCTCACATTCATTTTATTTATTTCTTAATACTGCGGTCAAAATTATTTACTTAATCATTTTCAGGAACAAAATACTTTCTATTGCAATATGACATTTTCGATAGTGACTGTGAATAGACTATGAATAGGCAGTGCTTGTTATGATGTGCCAGAGTCGGAGTGGTGAATACAAAGAACATAAATATCTCACCAAATCAAGTTTAACTAATTATGGAAGTTAAAAACCATGATTGCAGTCATTGTATGATTAATTGTGTAGGACCAGTATTACTTAAATTGGGCTGTGGTGTCACAGACACATGATAACTTTCTCAATTTGCAAACTAGGTCCTTTCACACCTAACCTTGGTTTAGTTAAAACAAATTCTGGTGCGTTTTCCCGGTTGGTTGGTTGGTTGGTTGGTTGGTTGGTTTTGTTTGTTTGGGCTGGTGCAAAAGCTTCCAATCAAGCTCAAGCTCACCAAGCTGTTTCTATCTTTTCATCTTTATAATTAACATGCTGTTGAATTGCAGTCTTGACTAATAATGCTCATAGTTGTTTCTTCGTGAGCTCTTTACCAGAGAGCATAAGTATACACATAAGAAGCAGTAAAGTGCAGACTGCTGCCAGTCACCAGAATTTGATTTTCCCACATAGATTTATATAGCGCTGATGATACAGGATGAAAGTCGCCAAAGCGGCTCTTGGTTCATTTGTAAAAAGCCAGTGTAAATACGAACCGGACCAGATCTATTATATTTTTTTTTCCAACTGCTGAATCAGTCTCTTGTTTCTCTCAATCTGACATTCTCCACACCCTCCACCTCTATTTACTACAACCTACAGTAGATATTCTGCAGGAAATATGGATGTGACTGATGGCGCTGCGTGAAAATGAGTGGAACTCGTCATTTCCTTTCATAGGTCATTAATGCCGCCGTAGACAGCAGGGACTCCAGTGAGACGAGATGGCATCATCTCAGTCATTTTGTTACCATTAACATATGAATCGAAACCCTTTTAGAGTTTGTGTTTTTTTACAAGTCGTAAGCTCTTGGTGTCATGGTGCTTAACCAGCGTGGGAGTGACACTGATAGATCTGTGTGATTTAAAGATTAAGTAAAAGAGTGTATTTGAGAGGGCGAATGTGGCCTGCAAATACTTAGTTATCCGTTATTGGCCAAAACACCCTCGCTGTCATGTAGCGGGTAGGCGCGTTTGTTGCTACTTTGATGCTGCCAGCGACAGCTCAGAAATTATGTCAAAACTCATGCCACACACTGCCATAATTCCTCCACAGGTCATTATTATCACCACATAAATCAATGTTTTGATCTAAAATAATCTAAGGTTTGAAGTGTTGATCTGTGGTGAGAACAAACACCCTTTGAGAACATTACAGCAGTATGTGAAGCCAATCTTTTATTTGTTTCCCTTTCTGCCCCACCTGCCATTAGCTGGTTTGGCATGTTCTTTTTTTATGTAAGCATATTTGAAATCTTCCCTCAATGCTTTTTTTTTTTTATTCATTGAGCCTGACTGGTATGATTAAACCAAAATAACAGTCTCCATTTACTCCAAACTCAAATTAAAGGATACGTTTGGATCTTTAAGGATTCTAGTCTCAATTTCATACCATATGTTCTAGCTATTTGTTACTGTAACCCTTCCTCAGTTCCATTTCTTAACATTAGATGTAGCATCTGTGGATGTAGTGGTCTAGTATTCTAACCTCTACACCACATGAAGGATATAACTGGAACATACTTTCAAAGGCTGTTGGTAAGGAGCTAATTTTACTGTTTGGTGTATATCTCCCACCTATCAACACACATACACACACACACACACACACACACACACACACACACACACACACACACACACACACACACACACACACACACACACACACACACACACACACCAGCATCCTTAGGGAGTCAGTTCTAAGTTTGGGTGCTGCTAAGTCTTGCCAGGAAACCCTATACCCCTCATTGTCCCTGGGACGTGAGCACTTCACTTCACATATGACATTTGAAGAAAGATGGTGCTACAAAAGGGTGGGCAATGTCGGTGTAGATATCAGAGATCTCGTTTTGTGTGTCAATGCTCCTATGTTGTATTTAGAGGGATGTGTGGCTTAATGCATGAATGTATAAAGGGTTGACTGCATGTTAAAGTGATGGTTCGGAGTAATTTCACCCTAGGGTCCTTTGCACCATGACCTCGAGCCAAACACCCCCCCAGAAGCTTTTTTCACCTGGGTCAAACATTGGGAGAGTTAGCGTAGAGTAGCTTTATCAGCTGAATAGCTTAGCGCAGGGGCTAATGGACCCACGTTTGTATCTCGTAAATGACCCCACTAATAATGCCCGAAATGATACCAAACGTCTACACTAGTACATATAGGTTATGCACTCATAAAACGATGGATTGGAAAGTTTGTAAGTACACCAGAAGTTTATGTAAATAACACTTGCCTGCTGGCTTCTGCTCTCTGCTGTTGTTGTTGCTGCTGTAAGCCGAGTGCTTAGGGCCGTCTACAAATTACAACACCGAAAAGAGATGCAACAAAAATATTTTTTAATTTAACTTTTTTTTTAAGTAAGTGCTGTAGTATAACTAGCAGGAGACAATTAATACTTGAGGTACATTTGGAGACATTACCTTATTTAATCATTAAATTAATAAATATTTTTGTTGTATCTCTTTTCGGTGTAGTAATTTGTGGATGGCCCTAAGCACTCGTCTAACTGCAGGTAGCAGCACCTGTGGGGTAACTTACGAGATACAAGCGAGGGTCCATTAGCCCCTGCGCTAAGCTATTCAGCTGATAACGCTACTCTACGCTAACTCTCCCAATGTTCCACCCAGGTGAAAAAAGCTTCTGGGGGGGTGTTTGGCTCGAGGTCATGGTGCAAAGGACCCTAGGGTGAAATTACTCCGAACCATCACTTTAATGACTGTATTTACCGAGTGTGAAGATAAACATGCAGCAAGGTGTGAGGTGTTTGATGCTGCAGGGTGCAGGAAGAGAATCAGGGATGCGAGTACCTCCTGGTGAACTCGTATTTCCTGAAAGTTTGACACGGTTGGCTGCAGGGAGGGTGACATTTTCTTTCCAAAATAACCAAGGGCTTTTGTGCTATGCCATCGGGGGTGTAGACAAGTGAAGCCGCTGTAGATCTGCCCTTGTCAACTAAAAGCTTATTGGTCACATCAGCAGTTGTTAGAGACTGAATGGTTGAGGTCAGCCAAAGGTTGTGTGAGTGTTTAAACAACACATCTTAGCAAAGCATTTCAACTATGCAAACAAAGTGTTTCAAACACTGCATGAACACAGATGAAATCATTTTATGATCATTCTGGAAAATTAGATATTAGATTAGGAGACCTCTAAGGGCTTAAATGTATTTGGTACCATACCATTATGGGAATTGGGGGAACTTCTGTAAACACACCTCTGTTAACCTCTTGGCCATGATGCCAACATGAATAAACATGAGCGCTCTGATACAACAAAGGGGCAATGTTGCACACTGGATCAGCTCTCTCTCTCTGCAGCCAGCAAAGCTAGCTGAACTTTTCCCACTATTGTTATTTCAGCCATGACTCTTTCTCATCATTGCTTCTTCTTTGACTTCTCACATTTTCCACAGAAATCCTTCTACCTTATCTCAGTAGGGAGATAAACGCCACTACACTCTGTTGGCTCCACATCATTTTACCTCATAGTGTTAGATTATTGTTAATTGACAAACATGCACAATAAATTGCAGGCATTATGCATGATTAAGCCCTGAGTGAAGAAAATTATTTTTTATTTTTATTTTAAATCTCCTCACAGGCTCATGATGTAGGCTAAGAAATAAGTAAGGAACAAATTAGCAAATAACTGCTACTTTATTTCCTAAGTACCAAAACAGTAAATAAAAAGCTCCTTTAAAACTGAGTGCTATGCATAAAAATCATCATTGCCCCATATCAACCAAATCTCTGAGAAATTACTTTTATATACTACTAATTTACAACCAGAAATACTTTGTGAGGTAAATGAAATGCCGCCTGAATTCAAATTCAGGCGGCAAATTAAAATGTTGAGTAGAGCTGCAACGATTAGTCAAGTAATTGATAAGTCGATTGGCTGAAAATAAATTGGCAACTATTTTGACAATCAATTAATTAGTTGTCATTTTTAAAGCACAAATTTCAAAGATTCGCCAGCTTCTCAAATTTGACGATTTGCTGCTTTTCTTTGTAATATGTGACAGTAAATTAAATATCCTAAGGTTTTGCTGAAAAATTGGGAATGCCATTTCATTTTTTTTTACCATTTCATAAACTAAATTGTTAATCTATAAATTGGGGGAAATAATGGCAGATTAATCAATAATACAAGTAATCATTTAGTTGCAGCCCACAGATTGATATTGGTGTGTTAAATGTTCGCTGACAGCAAATTTCACTCGTTTTACCTACAACATCCACTCTTGCAAAACAATATTGTAGCAACTAAAGACTGATCTAACTTGTTTATTGATATTTATTTTATATTTAGGCACTTACATCACTTGGGTCAGGTTACAGAAAGGTCATCCATCTTGGTTAAATATTGACAAAGTCGACGGCACAAGACAAGCAAGCACAAGACAGGAGTTTACTTTATTAACATTAATAACTGACACCACAATCTTTCCTTAAAGCTTTGTTGCGTAACTTTTTGATATTAATGTACGACCATTACATTCAAGCCAAATGAGTTGCTACAATGCTAGTTAAGACTTTCAGCTCCAAACAACTCTCTCTGTATTTCTCAGTATGGCAGAAACTCGAGTGAAGATAATTACCTCTACTGAAGAGTCCATCATGTTTTTTTTTAATCCTCCGTGTCCTCCTTGGCCACTAGCAGCTGCGTGGGGGAGGGGTGGGTGCACGTGCGCGATCACGGAAGGCTTGTATCATGTGGACGCGCTGACAGTTTTGTTGTCATTACTTAGAATTCCTCATGGGGGCGACAGAAACTACGCACTATAGCTTTGACCTTACTACGATACCATTTTTGTATCCCTTTGGTGCACTATACTGAGTTTATGCTAATATGTCTACATCATGAATACTTTGCTACCATTACTTACCATTTTTGTGTCCCGTCATGTAAAGGAGAACATCATCCTACCAAGCAGCTACTTAGTGTTAATTGGAAATGTACCATTAGTTCATTAATGACACCAGCCTGAACCAGCAGAATCCTCAAAAAGCAATATAAAATCATTATGTTTAGAGCACATTTATATTAATATGTATATCCATTAACAATATTATTAACTAACACAGTCACACTACAGTAGTTGCTCGCCAGCATACACTTACATTTTAATTTACAGTGCTGTGGGTCAGAACTGTTACAGTTGGCTTCCACCGTGCATTCATTATCTTCATTACTAGTGTAGCAGCTGCAAATGAGTTTCTTACCTTTTCAATAATGAGCCAATGGCTGCTGCTCACAATTTGAAATTGATTAGGAAGGAACTCAAGACATCTGACTAGAACAGATGCACATTACTGTAATGGTAAAGTAACACCTTTGAAAACTTGTTCTTGTAATCACAATATTCAAGAAAACAGACTTGTTATACTGACTCAATAAAGTGTATTGTGATAATAATAAAAATAATCTCATCCATGCAATCTCTGACCCTTAGTTGAAGCCGGCACTTGAAGGTAGTATTTATTGGGACAACAGAGAGGCTGATGTTTTGATTGTAAGCCTTCCTCAGAGTCTAAAGTCACTGCGGCCATCAGTAGGGGGCTGATGTTCCATCTGAGTGCTCTGTGTGAGGCACAGTCTCCTGTCTGAGAGTCTAAATGAGTGTTTAGATGTGAAAGCATGGCGCACTTTGCTATCGATAAAACCACCAATACACTCAAATGCACACTGAGCACAACACACTGCTGTACAAGGCTCTTATGGCACCATATAATCACAGATCAATTTGTGTTGTTTACTAGAAAGTAGGACGGAGGCAGAGAATACAGCTTCTTTAATGATACTTCGTCACATACTGGGCGTGTGCAGCTGTCAGTCAATGCCACGCAGCAGAGAGTGGCGCTCTCACCATGGTAACAGTACAGAATGGTTCGTTCCAGCAATTTCTTGTAATGCAATCTTTCTATTTTTATGTTGTTGCTTGGCATCTGTGATTTTCAGTTGCATCAGAGTTCTGATGTCATCAAATTGACTCCTCGTTTTCTATTATAATCACAGACATACAATTCAACAAGTAATGATTAACCTGACCTGACTTTCAACTATATGAGAAAGAAACATTTTAAAAAGATTGCAGCCCTTGTGAGTGAACCTCCTCTCCACTACTAACAGCATGCATGTGATTCAATGTATTATTAAAAATCACATTTGGAAAAACAGGGTGTCATCAGTAGTAGTTTAAATATGTTAAATTTGGGGCACCTGGTTAGCTCACCTGATTGAGCGTGTACAAGCCATGCTCAGTCCTTGTTGCAGCGGACGTGGGTTCAGACCTGCGGCCCTTTGCTGCATGTCATTCCCCCTCTCTCTCCCACTTTCCTGTCTTAATTTGTCCTATAAATAAAGGCAATAAAGTCCCATCAAAATTATCTTTAAATATGTTAAATTTGCTTGTCCCACACACACAGCTTAAGAAATTGAGCATTTGAGTTCGTAGCACCTAAACAATGGAATGCTCTGCCTCCCCGCTTACGGTCAGCTGTTTCTGTGGATTTAAAAAAAAAAATCAGATACAGACATACCTGTTTAGACAGACATTTTTTTGACTGGCATGCACCTGGTATCGTGTCTCATTATGTATTGTGTTTTTGGTTTTATACCCCTTCAAACAACGATGTGGCTTATTACTGTTAAAAGTGCTTCGTAAATATATTTTACTTACTTACTGAAATCAACATTACATGACTACATATACATATTAACCAATCACAATCCTGTTTGTCAGGAAGGACGGTTTACTTTGACTTAATCTGCAAGTAAACACACCACTGTGTCAATATAAAGCATCAATAAAACTGGATCATGGAACACAACAGCTGACCCTTTCAGTAAATGTTGACAAAGTGGTGGGCTTTTTTTCTAAACTGTCATGTTTATATAACATGGTATGTCCTTCAGCATATCCACTTATGAATTTCCTGTGTCGAGGACAGCCACTTTGAAAAATACTTCCCAGGGGATACACGTTTGCTGAAACTCACCAATGATAGCTGACTAAACGCCCTTGAAAGATATCGAAGTCAACAATGCTTTGTCTTCACATAAGAAAAATAGTTACCTGGATTCACCATGATGGATTATTTAAAAAAGACAGCAAACACAGAGAAATGACTGCATTCCCTTTAAAGCAAAGCAGGATGAATGTGTTGCGTTAGAGCAAAAGCTTACAAATACCTCTATTGAAAATGCAGTGCATAATTGAGCGATGACAGTGGAGTCTAAAAAAGAAGCTCACTTCGTTATTTGCCAAGCTAGCATCTTTTCATCAAGGCAGAGAAGCAGCATGCCCTCCAGAGAGTCGGGAACAATGTACTGCTCTGTCTCTTAATTAGGAGGATGACTTTCATTCACTCTCTGAATGCCAGGGTCATGATAAAGCTCCGTTTGAATAAGTGCAACACGCTTGATTTACTGTCCCATATTCAGGCATATGGTACCTTCAAAAAACACAATGCCTTATGCTCATCATCAGACTATTTTGGCTTTATTTTTTCCTGCAGCAAGTTAATTGGCCTCTCTAATGAATGCATTTTTAACTTGTGTAGACTTGAGGCCACTCACACACACAGAAAAAGCATCACTTTTGAGCTTGTGCTTTCTTTTATCGTGCTGATTTGGCGTAACTGTAAAATGAAAGGGTAAAATCAGTGGACATTGCGGTTGATGGCATAAAACCCAATGCGGCTAAAACAAAACCAGCGTTCTGTTTATCAGCCAGCTCCCAAATCAATTTAATGCTGTCTACAATTTGATTCAGTGTTGGCTTCATTGAATATTCCATGTTATCTGTGAGAAACAAAATGCCTCTCTGAGGAAACATCCCGCATTATCTTGTGTCCAGATACAAATGCAGTACATCTAGTAGAAACACACGCACAATGGCATCAATCTTTTCAGATTGCGTGTGTAGTCTGGAGGCTCACCTCCCGAGGGAGATCCACACTTATTTAAGAACACAAAAGAGAATAGTTTCAGCTCTGAGGGAGATGACAAAATGTCATATCTGACATGAATATTCAGACAGCAACAAGGACTTACCCCTTATTTTACTTTTGAATCATCTTCCTCATTTCCATATGCAAATGAGCAGCATGTATTAACATCTGGGATGGCTAACGACTGGGCTGTTTGGGATGATTGGTTTGGATTGAGTTCACAGTGTTTCATTTGCTCATGGCTCTCTGGGACATAGTCAGTCGAGTCCAGGAGGAGAATTGTTGGAAAAGATGAATTATAGTTCTTCTGGATTAGCATGATCATTTTCTTGTACTACTTTTGAGAGATCCAACAGACCATGGGGTGTAGTGAATGACTTCATCATTTTGCACTCATCCGCAATAAAAGCCAGTCAGGATTGGATCCGCTTAAACAGATTTGGGTTTCAGAATTAGTCCTTGGTGTTAAGCAGCATGTCTCTTTTTATAGAAGCCTTATTGTGAAATATACAGTAATTGAGGATTCTGATAAATAGAAGAATACTGTCCGCAGTCAAGATTAGTTGATTTTGTCCTAATAGTTAAGATTTGTTAAATACAAAGCATTCGCTTTGTTGCATCTGTAGTTGCTTAGTTGCAATGGTTTTAGTACAAACTGTGCATACTTACTGTGTTTTCAAGAGATTTCTAAAAAAGCCCAACTGCTCCTAAACATGTAAGATGTACCTGTACGTCAAGACTGCTCTGGGTTTGCATGTCTGCTTTAGAGATGGAGGAGCTGCTGGTTTGATGCCCAGCTTCTTGTGTCCACATGTTAAGTGTCCTTGGGCAAGACACTGAAACTCAACTTGCTCCTGATGGTCAGACCAGTGACTTGCATGGTAACTTGGTGTGTAAATGTTTGTGTGAATGGGTCAATGAGAGGCAAACAGTAAAGCACTTTTGGATAAAAGCCATAAACCTAAGCAGCCATTTACCATCAGCCTCAGCTCTACATTATGTTTAGCTAATTAGCTGCTAGCGTGGCTGTACACTCTATGTCTGGTTTCATTATCAATTAATCGCTTTATTTTTCTTCTATTTTGTTTTTGGCTATAAAATCTTAGAAAATTGTAAAAATTGCCCATTGCTTTTTTCTAGAGCGTTTGGTGACATCTTCAGATTGCTGGATTTGTCTGACCCAAATTTTGTAAATAATTTACATCACATAGAGAAGCAACAAATCCTCCCATTTGGAAAGCTGAAACTAGAAATGTTTGATATATATTTACTTAATGACCTAAACCATAAATCATTCAATCGTCCCGTCATTTAATGATGTTTAAAATAATGCATAAATCTGCACTAGTGTTTGTTTGTTGCTCATTTCATCAATCATCTTGATAGAGTATTAGCTATGCTTAGGCTTAAACTTCTCTCTGAACAAAAAAATTTCCTTCAGGGCAGGAAGGTTAGAACAGGGCAACCTAGCCTGATGTGGCATCACAGTCCTTAAATAAAGACTTGGCACTTTAACACCATTCAACACATCTATTGTTGATGTACCTACTATTTCTGACAGATATGTGAAAGCAGCTTAAAGATGCAGTAGGTAAGTCTTATAAAACTAACTTTCTGTCATATTTGCTGAAACTGACCCTATGTTCTAGTAGAACTACATGAATTATGTAAAATAAAAAAAATCCAGGTCCTCTGGCACCACCTACAGCCTGTAGTGCCATTGGCAAAATTCCACCGCTCCCGGTTGATTTTCTCCAATCAGGGCCACAGGGGGTGTCTATCTGCCTGTCAATCACTGCTCAGGCACGCACACGCATATAAGAGCGTTCTCCCCTCCCCCTTCCCCATGCACGAGCTGCAGAAAAGTTTCCCAAAACTCCGGTGAATATTGGAGTGGCTTTTCAGAGGTGGCGTGAGCTCCGGGATTTTAAAGATCTGAAGAACGATGCAGATGTAGCCACATTTCCTCTCGACAGGTAAAATAATTACGATGAATGATTTATCTTTCACTTGGTTATTAGTAGTCAAAAGTCCACAAAGCTACGTTGGTGAGGATGATAGTAACGTTTGCACAGTGGTTCGGTCTGATATGATAATGAAATGGCTAGCCTGCAAGTTAGCATCGTTTTACTGTTGGTGAGTAAAGTTAACATTGTGTTAGTGTTTAGTTATTGAACATGTTGTCTGACATGCCTAGGCAGTTCTGTCAAACTCCGTTGTGTGGGAGGGGCTTAGGAGACGGTTTGGGCTGCAGCAGAAAGGGGGGAGGGACTGAGAAGTTGTTCAAATTTCTTGGCAAAGTCCTGGATCTTCACAATCTTACCTACTGCAGCTTTAATGGCTCTGTATAGTATAGTATGTATAGTTGCTCATTTTTGTGAATCCAAGCACCAAAATGTATCGTCCCTGTTGCCTATCGTCCCAGCCCTATAAGTTACTGTATCTTCTAAATAAAGAAAGCTTGACCTGTAACCTTTATTTACTGCCCTGACCAATTTTTCTACTTTTTTTTTTTCCTGTTAGAAGCAAGCACTTCATTCAAATTAATTAGTTTATAGACATTCTTATGTAACCGCATTTTAACAGTTCAATCATCTAAAATCAGAGTAAATATCAGTGAGGGAAGAGCGACTGAGGACTGGCGAGTGCTGGTGAGCGTAACCCTGCCAAAGTCACACTCCGTTGAGTATCACTGTCTGTGTTCATTTGCTCTATTTTTTACACAGACCATCCACCAAGGGAGTTGCTCCACATTTTATTCTTAGCATTTATTCTCTCCAGGCCCCACTGATGATGTTCTGGATGTGAGAAAACCAAAAGTTCACGGTTCATCAGTTACACACATCGACCTCCGATCCCCCACCGTGTATCCCCTACCTCTCCTTTAATGTCAGTGGGCTGCAAATTCCCCAGTGGACAGAAATGCATGTTAGTTGTATATGTTGCACAGATAAAGTATAGTCCCTACTCTGTCTTTCTCATAAAAATATACACACACACACTTGAGGCCGCCCCATGATATGTGCTGCATGTCTGTGATGTGAGTCCATGCTGAGAAAAGCTCCTGCATCCATTGATTGCCCCGATCTATTTTCCTTTCTAGCTTATCCCCACCACTGAGTGCACCGCTATTTCCTTCACAGTGTCATGGTGACATGTAAAGACACATGTGGTGTCGCTGACGTTGTGTGTTCTAGACAGATTACCAGTCCTGAAATAGATCAACCTTTTTGTCTTTCTCTCCCCCGTCACCCCTTTATTCCCATTTATCTGCTGTATCTATCTCACTGTCTAACTGTCTCCCACTCAGTGTTTTTGCTATCAAATTAGATGGATTACACCAATCCTGGGTGAGATTGTGTGGAATTATGGATATGTATCAAAGGTCAAAACCGTCTTATGTCTTCTAAGGATTAAATATTGCAAGTCTGTGGGGACTAAGGGGGATAAAAGGAACAGCACTGTAAATATGACCCAGACTGGCCCGTTATATCCGATCCACAGATACTCCTGTAAATGCCTCTCAGTATATACCGTACATGCAGTATGTTGAACAAAGTGTTATTAAAGATATGCTTGAGCCTTTAACCTAATTTGTATCTTAAAAATAAAACGGAAGCTTAAGGGGAACACTTTATAATAACTCAGTGTTTACAGAGGGTTTATAAGGTGCAACAAATGTTTTTTTTTTTTATTACTTGTTGATAAATCTGTTATTGATGCTTCATAGATGACTTTTGTTCATTTCAAACCAGGCAACCCAAAAGTTATTGAAAACATATTAATGGCTTATAACTCTATTAATCTATTATGCATTAGTACATTATTTATTAAGCTTTTTATTTGTTACAACTTACAAACCCTTTACAGCTGCTGCCTTATTAGAAAGTTAGTATTAACTGACATCAGCTGTCGACTAGGTTTCTATGCCTTTAACGGCAGTGCCATTACAACAAAATTTTGTTTAAACTTGGTGACCTAATAAAACAGCAGGACAGACAGGACAATATTCATATACGTAAATAAATATAGAAGAAAACTCTCCCTTTCGGTCTACATTACTGTTTTCTTTGAGCAAAGTTGTCAACCTGGCTAATAAGCGAGAAGTGAGATGCTGTTGATAGAAAACTTTGACAAAAGTATCAGTTGCTCCTCAAGTTCGGTAGAAACTTTGGCAATTTAGCAAAATAGGACCCTAGCCTCATTTGTCTCAATGAGAAAGGTATAGAGACAAGAGAATAAAAGGAGAAAGTGTCTCAATGGAGCTGAGAACCGAGAGGATAGGGACAGAGTTGAAGCTGGAGTGCTTGGCACTCTGACAGCTGGTATTGTCAACTTGGAGACACCCCTCCCAAACTGCCACCACAATGCCAAGGAAAACTAATTACCAGTACGTCAGATCTGTAGCCTGGAAACAGCTACTGCCTTGGCTAATGTAACACCCTGCCTTCGCTGCACAACAATGCAGAAGACATGTCGCGTCCTGGCAGAACACACGTGTGAAAGGAAAGCATTTCCTATCACGCTCATTCAGACACAGTTTGGAGGGGGATTCAGTTTCATGGTGTGACATTTTAATCAGTCAAACGTAGCTTTTTTTCAGCCTTTTGTTCGCCACCATTCCTGACTGACATCCTGAAAGTAGAGAGTGACGAAATTGAGTCTTATTATGCAATACTGAAATGGATGTGTGTGAAGCAAGTAACAGTTTCTCTCTCTCTCTCTCTTTTTTTTTTTTTTTTTTTTTCTTTACCAAGGTAAAAGGGTTCGCTGACTCACGTTAATGCTTTGAGGTTAAATTTACTATTTTACCACCCGTGATTAAAAATGCAATTTCATCAAATGAAACGGGACACTCATAATGCTGCTTTGATTCACTAAATTATTTAATCCTCTGCAAAGGCCATTGTGTACACACACACACACACACACACACACACACACATACACACATATACACACACACACACACACACACACATACACACACACACACACACACACACACACACACACACACACACACACACACACAATATATGTAGGTGCCTTAATAATATCGGGTCAAAAACCTAGAAATGGAATTGTACCTGTTTGTCTTTGTCTTCCTTTCATTGATGGTCCTGGCTTCACCGGTTAAAATTGTTGTCTTTCTGTGGCTACGAAACAGAATTAGAAATAGTTTTTTCTTTTCTTCATGTACTAGATGATCCGTGTGTCTGCATATTGGTAGCAAACACAGTGAACACATGCAGATGCACACACAAAGGGCCTTTGTTTCCCTTGATTCCCAACAATGAGTTTATCTCTTGTTTCTGTTGTTGTAATCAATAATTCTTATTGTGTTTTAGGCAAACAAGAAGGATGTACTGGTTTACTCATTGACAGAGCTACATCACTTCCCGCCCATTTTATAATTGTACAGTTGATAAATTATTTACGACATGGAAAGAAAAATTTCCATTACAGATGCTGTTCTATGGCTTTCTGTGTGAAAAGGTGGTCATGACAAATTGTTTTGTTCCAGATCTACTGTGTAACGTCTAAGTTCACAAAGGTCCGGGCCTTGTGGTGAAACCTGCTGTCAGTGGCAGAGTGTGGGTGGTGTCAGTTTTAAGCATATCATCCGTCCACACACACACACACACACACACACACACACACACACACACACACACACACACACACACACACACACACACACACACACACACACACACACACACACACACAAAAACACACACACATACACACACGTACCACTTCCCTTATACTCATTTTGGCATCCAAGGCCAGGGGATAATAGTGTCACTGTGTGTAAGGTTTGCATGCGTGCGTATGGGTTTGTGTGCGTGCTAAAGCTGCCTCTAGGCTACATTAGTGTGTGTGTGCGCTTGTGTGTGTTGTGTGCTGTTGGCAGGGGAGACAGCCAGACCCATGGCAAGTGTGTAAGCAAGTCCCAGACACACCTGAGCCCTAGTGTTTGCGTGTATGTACGTGTGCGTGTGTAGGTGGGTTCCCTTGTTGAAACGTGCGCTCCTCACTGCAGCACCATGTCATTGGGTGTTGATGGTCGATACTGCTATTCTCACCAGCTTCAGTCTAATTGGTCATATTCTGTCAGTTTATTTTTTAGGAAGTCCTTTCCAGAGTTCGTTTGCTGGTTTTGCTGTTCATCACACGTCCACTTTTGTACATCTGTTTCTTGCTCCAATTCTATGTTTTATTATAATTTGGGGCAGCATCCATCAAGTTAGATTTTCTTATGTAATCATTTGTTCTCTACAGCTGTAAAAACATAGGGGTTTCATCCTAGCTGAATGGTAATCCAATTGTGGCATGGAAGTTAATAATCATTAAGCATGGCCAATATGAATAAGATCCTCTAGCACAATATACATTTTTTTATTTTTATTTTAATTATCGAGTAAACTACAGATTATTATTTCCAATAGTCAATCGGTTGGTCTTATACACAAATAGTAAAAATACCCATCAGAAGCCATCTTGTTCAAAAACCATAATAATAATAATAATAATAATAATAATAATTTTAAACTTGTTAGTGTTTTCTCATGGACAATTTATGTAATGATATCACTGTTTCTAAACTACCTCAAACGTATCATACAACATATTTTTGGCATTGCCATACAACTATGTCTGATCTTTAACAACATTTGGCAGAGACTGATGCATCCTTAACTCCTAATCCCGCATGTATGTTATTACTCTTGTCCATAAGACACTGTAAATGTATGTATACTATGGTATACATCCTAGTCGGTTTGTGATGCTTGTTGCATCCCCATGAGAATGTTTCTAATTAATTTTTTTTATTCTATTTTTATATTCATATGGGTTTTGTTGTTGACTATAGGGTCATTTTATGTTTTTACCACTTTGCTCGCCAAAGCAAAATCCAATTAACTATGTTGAAATGGCAATAAAAGGATTTAAACTTTAAATGGTTATCATATCCAACACAAACTATACTGATTGCAGTGAATAACATTTTTGATAAGCCTTTTTCTTGTTGCAATATTGAATACAAACCCTCACACAGAGTATTTTCAAATCACATTTGAGCCTGACTGATGTGCAAATTTCCTATATTTATAAATAATTAGAGCATCTTTTTAGATTGCAGCATCATAGTTCAATTTTGTGTATTTTGCATTTAAAAGAAAAAATATATATTGTGATTTGCTGTGATGCATCGTCTGCTTTAATACAGAGGGCAGCTTGCATGCTGTGGTGCATAAACCAGCTCTAAGGTCTAAGAATAGACTTTTAAAACCCTCCTCTGCTAAACCGGAAGCCTCTATATTTAACTCATCTCAGTCTGGTTACCATGACAAATGAGGGACATGCATTCCATATTGCATTACGAGGGCACTGTTATAGACTCCTATCTGGCCTGAAATTGGTTTGAAGTTCAGATCAATAGATTGTGGACCTGGGAAGGTCATCAATATCATTACAATCAAACAATGATGATGCTATAAAGCTCTGGTGCATTAGTCATTTTTGGATTTTAGCTGTAGCAGCTTCCAATATGGTTTATCCGCCTCATGACTGCTGACGCAATGTCTGTTCTTCTTATAGGCCACTGTAATTCAGTTCATTACATGTGAAAGGCACCACACTACTGAATATGAAGGGGATATTTTAAATTGTTCAAAACATTTTTTTAAACATCCTTTGATGTCATATTTAAGTCAGCTTATTCACAGTCACTGCTAAAAGATCTGCCTCCAGCAACAAGACGCACGTTGCAGTCACATTGTGTTTGGATGAGTGTGTGAAATATTATTTCTAGTGTTGGAAAGGCTATAAATATGCTGCTAATAATCCTCTCCAACCTCAGTCTCGTGAATGAATGCTGAATCCATCCAAGTGTTCTGTATTCTGAGTGTTTTGCAAGACAATTTAAACATATATTCTTTGAACCTAGTATGCATGTAGTACATAACAGGGGTGGAAGTATTCAGATCTAATACCATCATGTAAAAAATACTCAGAAGTACTGTCAGGAAAATGTACTTCAGTATCAAAATTAAAAGAACTCATAGTAAAACGGCATGTAAGTGTCATATTGTTGTACATTGTATTATTGGATAATTATTACTGTTGCATTCATTTGTAAGCAGCACTTTAAGTAGCTAGTCAAGGTGGAGCTAATTTAACTTGATCATACTAGTAATAGTAAAAACGATTATGATTAGCAAAGTAAAAAGTACAATATTTTCTTCACAGTATCACAGTAAATTGTAGTACAATAAGTACAATACTTGAGGTTATTTTCTTGATTTGTTTATTATTTAGATTACTACCTTTTTTAACCTTTAGATTATCATTGGTTAAAATTGGATTTAAAAAAAAAAACTCAAAAATCTTAGTGACCCTTATCAGTGTCACCTTCAGAGTAACTCCACTTCCCAGCAGCGTCTGCACCACATCTTGAATTCGAAACTGAAGAATCCACCATGAAATAGCCTTACTTGCTTATCCATGCCAATATCTAACCAAAAGGATCATGGTTTGTCAAATAATTCCAGTTTATGGTCTTTGTGATGGTTGCACAGCTGTCATAATTCATTTTCCTTTGAGGAAGGTTTAGTGACACAATCAGTAAAAACACATGCTGTGTTGCCCTCAGGCTTCATGATAATATAAAACAGTGCTTGATGTTTTACCACAATAACATCTGCTGATGTGGAATGACTTGAGATACAAACTTGTTGCAGTGTGGGATGCGAGAATTTGTATTTAGATAGTCTTAGAAAGTCTGGTACACATATGGAGCATAATACCAGTTCTCACTTATATGAGGATTGTCTCAGATTAGACCAAATTACTTTATTCTAGGAATAAACCGATTATCGGCCCTGGCCGATTATTGGGCCATTTTTTAGCAGTTGTATGTATCAGTGTTTTATTTACCTGATAACCGATAAAGTTAATTCATTAAAAAGTGCACTACTTTGGCTCCGCTACAGCCCTGTGTCTGTGCCTCACTGAGTCTGACTTAAAGCTCCATTGTGTAATGTTTTGAGTTGATTCTTTGTTATTTCCCAAATATGTGCTCATTGATGTGTAATGACTTCCACCAACTAATCAAAGTATTCTCGTAAGCATAGAATCTGACGTTCAGAATCATTCAGAATACATACGAGAGACTCGCGCGAATGACAGCCGCCATGTTGCGCCTCCATCTTTAAAATACATTAGCCAAAGAGGGACATACCTCCGCCTTTCACGCTTTTACACTCAGTGGCGCTGTGACGAATGCCAGGGAGGGGGAGAAGATAACGGAGTCGCCAAGGAAGTTAAAAAGAGAAATAAAACAACAACGCGACAGGCAAAGCAACAAGACCAAAGTTAATATTGGAGTGGCTTTTCCAAGATGGAAAGATCTCATAAGGAGCAAGGATTTTAAAAAGGGACGCCAAAGTTGCCTGCTTTCTTCTCAAAAGGTAATTCTGCCTATTTGTGTAAATTCTAAGTTTTATAGTTGCTTGGCTTACCATAGCATGGTTGTGCATAACGCTGGAACGACGTCTAGGATACTTTTCCTCGCGTCAATGATGAAAAAGAATTGTCTACCTTGTAACATAAACGTAATCATATGTGTCGTGATTTCCCTGGTGACAACCGGAAGGAACACTCACGGACGAAGTCGTACTTCTTGGAATAATATGGCAACCGTAGGAGTTAAAATGCGCTCGGAATGGGAGGGGGGGCTAGAAAGTAATATTCAGTTGGTTTTCATATATAATTTAAATGCTAAATGGGAGAAATTCTTACACAATGTAGCTTTAATGTCCCACCCACAACACTATCTGACTACCTGTGTATTATGTTGAAAGTTTCTAATGTATTAAATGATTTCTTAAAGGTCCCATGGCATGAAAATTTCACTTTATGAGGTTTTTTAACATTAACATGCGTTCCCCCAGCCTGCCTATGGTCCCCCAGTGGCTAGAAATGGCAATAGGTGTAAACCGAGCCCTGGGTGTCCTGCTCTGCCTTTGAGAAAATGAAAGCTCAGATGGGCCGATCTGGAATCTTGCTCCTTATGAGGTCATAAGGAGCAAGGTTACCTCCCCTTTCTCTGCTTTGCCCACCCAGAAAATTCGGCCCACCCATGAGAGAGAGACATCATGGCTTTCAAACAAGCGAAGCATGGCAGTTGGTCAAGGCCACACCCCCACCCTCCACCTTGCCCAACCTCTCTCCTCCTCAATAGCATTTAAAGCTACAGACACAGAAATGGCACATCTTAAGGAAAGCTCATTGTGGGACTGGCTCTAGTGGCTGTAATTCTGCACCAAGGCTGAATTTCGGGAAATAGACTTCAGATAGAGTATTAGGGGACCGCTAAGGTCTATATAAAAGCATCCAAAGAGCACCATGTCATGGGACTTTTAAAGCATTTAAACAAAGTTTTGTGTTGGAGTTTGTAACATTCTAAAGTCTTAATTTTGAGTTAAAGGTTTTAATCTTGAAAAAACAGTATCGGTCATCCATGCTTTTTACTCCCTTGAATCTATCTGGAAAAAAATCTTTAAAGTCTTTGAGTTTTTGTACAGGTCTCCAAAGTTAGATTAGAAGTGCTCTGTCTTCCTCTGATTCAGCTCAAACCCAGGGAGATAAAGAACAGCGATTCAGATCATCAGGCTGTCACATAAAGGAGCCGCGGTGGAGAACAAATTCAAGACAACTCCTGGTGTGCAGGAGGGATGATAAAAATGTCCCTGCAGAGGAGAGACAGTGGGTGGCTGTGTTAAAATGAATAACACAAAACATGTACTGGGATTCCAGTAGTCGGAGTATATTGAATTGGTCACTTTAATATGTTAGCGTTTTGTGTAAAAATGTGAAAAATATTGGATCAAAGAGACACATTTCACTGGGAGATTATAATATATCTCGTAATATCTTGTGATTGTGCGTCATTGTACACAGTTTGTAATACTTTTAGACGATAACTATGCTATTCAAATGTGTCTATAACCGAAGTACATTGTTCATTTAGCGTCATATTCCATGTATTTTGGAGACAAAGTAATTGAGAGAAATCAGATTATGTTAGATCAACACAAAGGATTATATTGCTGGGTCAAATCTCGAGCGGGGCTCAGTAATCCGTAACAGATTACATTTTAAAAGGAGCCCGTACCACGCGCGGGTGGATGTGTGGTAGAGATTGGAAACGGTTTGGTGCTAGGGAGCCATGTCAGTAGGACTGCATGATAAAAATTGGTTCTGACTGTGTTCAGTTGTACCACTCACCTCCTGCCCAGCATCTGCTGTCTACTTGACCATTATGAGTGTACAGGTAGGACACAGCGACAGCAGAACAGAGTGAGCGATGCACGCAAACACCGTGGGAGAAGAGTAAAAAGAAAATATCTGGGAGTCTGGAAGATAGAGGAAGGCATAATACACACTAATTGAAGCCAAGTTTACATGCATTTTCTTTTGACTACTTAGCTGGATGTTGAACAGAAATTCTCTCTGTTTAGAGGACAAACCACCATCATTAACAGTGAATCATCTCAGGTATTTAAATATTTTTGTTACAGTCAGGCAGTGCCGCATTAGTGATTTTCATCATCCATTAAACGGGCGGATCATTTTTGGATTGCTGTAATGTTAGTAAATAAAATGCACCACTCAAATATATTCTATGTACAATGTTATAACACAGAGACAAGTAGCAAATGCTTGCACTAGTGAAGCATGAACCAGCTAATTTAATTTCCGGTTAAACAGACAATAAAGGACTCCTATGTGTAATCTTGGAAATCATGGTCTTTGATATCCATTAGGCTTGGTGTCCTTTTGATGACGTGTTGCCTGATCATGACATAGAGGCAACTGTGTACTCAGTATAGAGTCCCCTCTGTGCTTTTGGGTGCCATCTTTGATGTCATGTGATGGACAGAATTACATCAATCGATCAATAATAAGAGCATCACGAACCATGTGGGAAAGAAAGTATTTTATATAGTTATTTTGCAAAAAAACATTCTATCATTCTCTCATTAACTTCAATGAACACACATGGTTCATAAAAGGTTGCCAGCTCTGAAATATAGCCTAGGCAGGCAGAGTGGGCTGCACGTCTGAATGCATTTGTAAGTTTGTCCATGCATGTATGCGTGTGTGTTTGTTTTGGTCTTCTCTCGTGATGCTAATGCAAGTTTGCAAAGATTGTGGGCGGTTTGTAACTTAATGTGGTTTTCACATTTGATTTCAATCATGTCACACGGCCCCTTCAAGGGTAATACTTGCTCTGCATCTCTCTCCCCCTCTCTCTTTCACACACAGAGACACACACACACACACACACACACAGATGTGTTGTAAGTTCATCAAGTGAATAAGTTTTATGTATCCAACAAGCTTAAATATAACAAGACAAAGTAGTAGTAGTAAAATAAGCGTTAATCTATCTTGTCTTAATTGCACACTGTCCTATTTTGTCTTAAATACTATTTTAAAGTCTACAGTTTCTCAGTTTCAGGGAATCTGGAGAATAATAAACAATAATAAAATAAATACAATATGAGGACGACAACAACAACAACACAGAGATACAATCTTGCGCTTAAAACACAAACAGACATTTGTTCCAATGTTTCCAAAAATAAGAGGAATACCTTGTGTTACTTTGTGTAGGCTCAGTTAGGGCCATTATGATTACATGTTTTAATCAATTAACCCGCATACATTTGTACATATATGTCACAGCATCAAAGGTAGTAACATTACTAGTCACAAACATGATTAGCATTTGTCCATCTAGGGAGATTGTGAATGCATATTTTTGCTTTACTGTTACTGTACCACAAGTGGGCTTTATAGAGTGGGGTAAAAGTAGGCTCTAAAAAGGGCTGTTTTAATATCTGTACACATTACATTACATACTTGAGAGGATCTGAATGGATCCGAGCATACTATAAGCTGTGTGCTGGATGTGAAAATATGACTTTTAATTAATATTTCTATAGTTTAGTCTTTGAAGCATTCAAACCAATTATTTTTGGAATTAGTTTCTATGACTTTACATCATTATTTTTGTATTCCTTTTTTTAATTGATAGTCCATCATGTTGCTGCCAGTGTTGCCGTTCTTTATTTGTGTCTGGTCACGTCTACTGCGTTCTGGTCTAATTATCTTGGGGTCTATTTGGGGCCGGGTCCGGCTGTGCTCTGGTCCGCTTCAGATCAGTTCTCTCTATTTAAAAAGGTTATTTATACATGTTGGGTTCAATTAGGTTTTCCACGGGTAGGTTTTGGAGTTGTCATCCCTAACTTTGATGAGATCCTCGACTAATTTCTATTTTCAATCAGACATTTCATAGATGTGTGACTTATTTTGTCAATATCCAATTTTTGTTGTCTTGGCTAATTTATGTAGGGATTCTTATTTTGCAATTATGTTACTCAGAAATGCTTTATGACTGAGGATTCCTCTTTCTCTTATTCTCTTGCTCTGTCTTTCTCTTTATGGCTATACATACAGCCGGGTAAATGCAACTGCCATTCCTTATTTATGTGCTAAATTTAACACTGCAAATAATAACATAAGATAGTGTTAAATGCAAATAATAATAGTATACTATGGTCATATAGTTTCACATCTGAGTTGCTCTCACTCACTTAAATGAATGCAGCATTAGTTGCGTACTCTACTGTAAGTGTTATGCTTAAAAAGCAAAAATGTAAGTAAGAAAAGTATTATTGGATTACCACCAACTGTTATACTTTACTGTATAAAAATTGTGTGTGTGTGTGTGTGTGTGTGTGTGTGTGTGTGTGTGTGTGTGTGTGTGTGTGTGTGTGTGTGTGTGTGTGTGTGTGTGTGTGTGTGTGTTTGGCTAAGAGCAGTTAGGACCATATGAGTTCACACTTCACTGTGCGTTAAATGGATAAATCAATTTTAAGGCTTGCTGTGTGTGTGTGTGTGTGTGTGTGTGTGTGGGGGGGGTTATGAAAACAAAAGCTGCACAAGCATTATTCACATGCCCCAGTTGCTGTGTGTTATAATGCACACATTTCTATGCATGTATACCCCACTGCCCACAAAATTGATAAATGCATAGCATGTGTGCAATGCGATCTTGTGTGTACACGTGCATGTGAAGACAAGAGACCCGTAATGGGTCATCCTTGCTGCCGTAATAGACGCCTATCACACCGTCTCCCTTGCAGTGCTGTCATTACATTGAATGTGTGCACGCGTGTCCCCTCACTGCACAAATTGACAGTCTGCTCGCCTATAATTTAATTTAATTCTCATCATCAGCCTGTATCGCGGTGCAACTCATCATCACCCTGTATCGCGGTGCAACTCAGTGCATTCATGCTGTTCAGACAAACACAATGTATGTGTCATGATTTTCAACAAAGCTGCTGTTGAATCAACTACAGACCATTGATAATGCAGTTAGATAGTGTTAGAGGGGAGTGGAGAAAGAAGCACCATCAGGTCGTCATTGTGGGCCATCCACACTGCTAGCATGAGTAAAAATGCTTAACATTTGCTGGCTCCTGTTTCCCAAATTTGAAAAATGATTGTCTTGTTTTTATATTTTTGTAAATTGAATATATTTGTGCTTTGGAATGATGGTTGGACAAAACAAGTTATAAGAAGACAATTTTTACTATTTTAACCAACAAGATTTAATACTCAAATGAAAATACTTATTAGTTCAGCCCTACTTCCATGTAAATGCTATGAATGCTAGCTTGCCACATTTTCCCAAACTATTCTGTGTATTTTGAGCCACGATAAAAATGTGTGTATTTTTGTCTGCGTCTGTTTTCTATTTATACTCCCAACACCAGTCAGTGTAATATGACGCCAGTGTTAACGCTAGGATCTAAGTCGCTCACCCTGGCTCCTTCTCCTCCTCTGTAACAAAGTAATTACATCTCTTCCCACTACACACCCCTCCTTCACACTCACCACACCCTCGTCTCCAGGCTCCAAATGTCAGCCTCATCAGCTCAATTATCCACTGACTTTAACAACATCCTTTCATAACCCATTTAGCTGTGTGCTGACTGAGAGCTCGGAGATGACAAACTTCCTCTGCCGTCCCCAAGCCCAAATTATTGTTTTCTACCTTTACTCACCTGCCAGGAAGGGCCATAATATCTAGATGGTGTTATAATAAATGCATACACTTTAGTCATATACTTCTACCCTACTTATGTTGTGCATCGTAACATCCTCTTAAAGATGCTTTAGAGAATATACTTTAATGGAGCCTATTTGTATTTGTTTGCTTACGTTTCTCTGCCTCCTTGTGTGTACGCATTGTCAATCCAAAGGTCAATCAATATCTGAATCATTCCTGTGAATACATAATTGGCTTATTCATAAACTTCCCCCAAATACATCCTTCAGGGTCCTGTCACTCATGTGTTTTAATTCAGATTTCCCCCACTCTCTTTATTTCCAGTTCTCCACTGAGTATTTTATTTATTGATCAGCATTTACGCAGAATAGATTTACTTTGATGATGCAAAACTCCACTGGCTGCTGATCTATTTTTGTGCAACAGCAAATGGAACTCACGTGCATGGTAATAAAATGTCCTTGATGTGTGCCCGAGGGGGAAAAAGCCGCACATGCATACATGAAAGGGGGGGGAACTATTTTGAGATTACTTTTTTTTCTCTTTTTAACTGCGATTCATTTGCCTGCTGGTGGAAAATGGATGTGAATCACTCACCATGGCTGCTCTCCAACATCTATTCACTCCACACTCTCTTTTAATCTGTCCTGATTTACTCTATCACTCTGTCATTCGGTCATTCTGACTCTCCTCTTTTGCTCCTTGTTTTCATCTTCTGATTTTACCATTTTATTTCTTTCAAACGTCCTTTTTTTCCCCACTACTCTACCTGTACCATCGCATAGCCTACAAGATGTACTTCTAGATTCTGGATTTTATTCAACCCTGTCCATAATTTGCCTCACTTCCAGATACCTGCCCTCACCCTCCCCTCCTCTTTGAGGGCACTTTGGGTATCCTGTGTGATGTAATTGTGTATGAGAGTCATGTCACCGGGGCTGAGCAGGAGATAATAGATAGAAATGGTGCGCAGTGCCGACAGGGAAGTGTGGGGCAGGAAAAGGATTCTCACCATTGCCTGTAATGTTTTTTAGAATTCCCATGTTATCCTTTTTCCATCAATTTTCAAATCCGGCTGTCATTATTACTAATAATAATTTAATAATTTATACTCTTTATTGATCCCCAATGGGGAAATTACAATTTACACTCTGTTATTACACACCACACACAGGCCTGAAATACACCCACATGATCAGGTCCTTTACATACACTAATGGAGAGATGTCAGGGTGAGTGGGCTGCGACTGCTGAACAGGCGACCTGAGCGGTTGGGGGGGCGGGACCTTCAGTGCCATGCTCAAGAGCACCTTGTTAGTGCCCAGGAGGTGAACTGGCATCTCTCCAGTTACCAGTCCACACTCCGTACTTCGGTCCGTACGGGGACTTGAACAAGCGACCGATTCTCAACCCAACTCTGACATACTTTTTGTTACTGCAGGTCTGTTAAAAGGTGTCTTTAGAAAGGGTTACAGAATGCCAAAATCAGCGTTTGGAATAAAAAGGAATAGTTTGACATTTTGGGAAACACACAACCAGTTTTAAAGAACATACTGTCAACTTTAGTTAGATGGTACGTTCATCCAATTAGTGAGTTTTTGAAGTGCTAGTGTGCGGATTTTGTTGCTTTCAGACACAGCCAGGCTAGCTGTTTCCCTACTGTATGTTCCCAGTCTTTATGCTAAGCTAAGCTAATCAGCTGCTGACCGTAGCTTAATATTTAGTGTACAGTGGCGAGAGTGTTATTAATCTTGTCATCTAAATCTCGGCAAGTAAGCATGTTTCCCAAAATGTCAAACTATTCCTTTAAAACATAAAATGTCCCGTCACTGCATCTCTGTTCAGAATGGATGCTTTTAGATTTTTAGTTTATTTATGTAATTTTTCATTCATATAATTATGTCCCATATATCAGTTGTCATATTATTTGACATTCCATTTTTTTTTGCACTCAGCATGGGTGTACAGTTTCTCTGTACAGTAATATATTTATTTCCCTCTTGGTTATAACAGTGCCCCACTGGAAATATACTTTTGGGCACTTTTGACCCTGTCCAAGGCATTTCTGAATCAAACACTGCAAACGGTGTATTGTTTTAATGTTAAAAAGAAATAACAGAGGCTTGGAAGTTCATGGTAGCTCTATGTTTTTTACTGCCTTCATAAAGCCAGATGTGAAAGTGCTTGTAAGTGCACCTGTCTGCATTACAAAAGCACAGCATGAATAAAATATACAGAACAGGATGTGTTTCATATATTGCAATCCAGTATGAGTGTTGCAATAAACGCTGGCTTTGTAAAAGGTGTTCTTTAAGCCACTGTTACTCTTGATCATTAACACAGAATGTAGGGTGGATTAAAAAGTGCTTATGTTACTACCCCATTAATAAAAGTGGACAACATATTAGGAAAAAATTATATTGCAATTTATTACAATATTGGCCTCTAAAACAGTCCCATGCGACAGTGAACATTACAAGTTTAAAAATAGCACAATTTGTTGTCGGCTAATTTTTACAATAGTACAGGAAACCATATAGCCTAGGAGCTAAGATATTGTCACGCTCATGTGTCTGCCTTCTCCTTTTCCATCTACATTAGAGTGCTTATCCGGGCCGCATTTTTCTGTCCGAGCCCCCATCTGACAGAGCAGTAACCGCAGCCCGACAGGCATTAAGATATTTATGTCCGAGCCCGACCCGAGCCCGACACAGTTAAAAATCTCATTTTTTTCTCATACTAATGACACATACGTTTGTTTGTGTGGAAAGCCCGCTTTTATTAAGCAACTGTAGGAAGGCATTCAGAAATGTCAACAGATGAGCGCATCGGCGCACACGGGGCAACAAGCGCACGTTAATAAGCTGTTTAATTTAAAATGTCCCATGTGTGTTAACCTTTCCTGATTGCTTCGTTTCCGACCGTGTTCAGAAAACCAGGGGAGACTCGTTACCTCCAGGGCCCACGTTATAAAATGAATAACGTCGGGGTTAAAATCCCGTTTCTGGTGAGCAAATGAATGAGCTTGGCTTTCAGTGTGGGGTTTATTTCGGACACAGCACACACTGTGTACAAAACTTTAACTTATTGCTCCTCTGGTCGCATCTACACATCTGCTTCCTCTTTCTCTATCTCTCTTCTGCCCACTTTCCACACACACACACACACACACACACACACACACACACACACACACACACACACACACACACACACTGAGCTCTCTTAAAGGAGCCTCAGCACCATTTTACAACAAATGACTTTGCGCTGATGTGACCGAGCCTGACCCGAACCCGAACATCATTTCTAAATATCTGTCCAAACTCGGCCCGCCCGTCGGGTCCCGTCAGGCTCGGGTCAGGTATCCGCACTCCAATCTACAGCTTCCCCCTCATTTCTTTACTGTTGCCTCTTGTCTGCTAGCTACTGTAGCACCTCCTTTTAGCCTGAGCATCTTTCAGCAATGACACCTCTCATCCTCTGTAGCGTCTTGCTAATGAAACCAGTTAGGTTAAGGAGCTTTAGCTAATCGCTGCATTTTTTAGGTTTTATTTCTCACTCCGTCTTCCTGGAGCTCTCTCTCTCTTTTGCTCTCTCTCTCTCGCTCTCTCTCCCGATTCCCCTGCTCAGTTTATTGCCCATTCCAGCTAAATCCACACAACCCTCTGTGCTATTGTAGATAACACAGCCTTGCCTCTGAGTCTCGGGGATCTGTCACTGCGGCATTAAAGAATATATAATGTGCAGGCATGACATGAGTCTTGACACCTACTGTAGGCCTATTAAAAGTGGAGTGAGAGTTACACACAGTCATTTCACACGGGGCAAATATTAAACCGTTTGTTTGCTGAATCTGGATAAAGGGAGCTAATGGCTTAGGTTCATTACTGTAGTCAGCTTTGTGGTGTCAACACTGTCCGCTCCCATCATTACTATTTACTCTGCAGAGACGGTGTGTGTTTTAGCTTTTTGAGAAGAGGGAATAGAAGCAGCAGCAGGCATCATGAGTCAAGTTTTCAAGCATTTCTACTTACAGGGATGAGGCAAGAGATTATCACTGCTGAGACTGAGAGTTGCAGAGCAAGCTGGAGACTGAAGGTGCTGCCAGCTACAGTAGAAGCCTCTTTAACCATTATCAGCTTGCAGACCTCTAGCATCTCAGATAACTTTAAAATACGGAGGGAGGGAAAAAGGAGGAGTGAGTGGGAGGGATAAAAGGAGTAATGAGGAAAAGAAGGAAAGACAGTAGTAAGGAGTTTGTTACAGAATGTTTCTCCCTATGAAAAGCTTGAATAGCCAGTTCAAGGTCAGTAAATGGCAAATAGTGTAGACCGAGAGACAAACAATGTCCCATACAGCCTGTCCATTATGCTGAAATGTTATTTGTTTCCCTTTTGAAACCCTCACGCTCCTATCTTTATTTTCTCTTACTCTTGCCCTTTCAGTCTGGCTGTCGATCTATCTGTCTACGTATCTGTCTGTGTGACTCCGTCTCTCCCTCCTTCACCGCCTCATCTGTCTCTGTGCTGCACTGATAAGAAAGTGCCCGCCCTGTCTCGGAGGAGAAGCCATGGAAACGTACCAGCCACGTGTTGACATCACAGCATGTTAAATATAACCGTCTCCCGTGCCACACAACTAGTTGTTCTGCCGTTGATCCTCGCCTCGCTATAAATACATAGTTTCCTTCCCATAATTGCAGCTCCAACAAGCTTGTTTAGATGGAGGGAGGAATAGGAAATGCCAGAGAGAAAGAAAGAGTGTGCCTTCTTCTCTGTGTGTGTGTGTGTGTGTGTGTGTGTGTGTGTGTGTGTGTGTGTGTGTGTGTGTGTGTGTGTGTGTGTGTGTGTGTGTGTGTGTGTGTGTGTGTGTGTGTGTGTGTGTGTGTGTGTGTTTGTGTGTGTGTTTGTGTGTGTGTCTTTGTGTGTGTCTTCATTTGCCTCTTTCTTATTACAGGCCAATCAAGGAGATTGGTAGATATAGCAAATCTCATTTTGGAAAAAACACTACAAAGTGACCTTGTCATAAAACATTAGAGTATTCTAACAGTATTTGAAGTGTCCCTTTCACAAAATCATGTCCAAGCTGTTTGTTATAGTCTGAGTTCCACATATGTGGCCAGTGGCATCAGTTTTACGCTTTGGTTCTGTGCTCTAATTACTTTAATTATGACATGACCATGAGTTTGTAATTTAGACTCTAGACAGTTTAAGTGTCAGTACCATGCTCTGTCTGTCAAGACGCATACATGTTGACTGCTTAGAAGAGTTTGCTGAGAAGATCGATACCACTCTCATATTTGTCCATTAAATATAAGGCTACAGCCAGAAGACTATCTTAGCTTAGCATAAAGACTGGAAACAGGGAAACAGCTTGTGTCACTCTGTCCACCAGCACTACTAAAGCTCGCTAATTAGCTTGTTACATCTTTATTTGTTTAAAAGTCTGTCGCTAGGTTTTTTATGGCCTTTGTAGTTTGGGTGCACAGTTTCTTTTTCGTAAGGATCTACAGTATATGGCTCAGATAACTGACGTAAGTCACATCAAGTCATATATGTGGGATGTTCTATTATGTATTTACTGCATATACAGTATAACCCATATTGATTAGAATATGCAGCTACATATACATATATAATATTAAGCCTTATGTACAAGAAAGTGCTCAGAAAATGGAAATTTAAAACATCTACATTTCCAAGACAACTAGTCAAGCTCCGTCTGTTGAGGAAGGTTGTGTAATATGATCCAAAGCTCTCGAAATCAAAAGCTCTAGATAAGAGATGATTGATCTAGTGCTATCGAAACAGAATGGATTTGCTACTGGTCATTTCATGTCTCAGGATTATCTTTTAGACAATGTGGTTAAATTGCGTAACTAACAACAACCTAACTGTGTGTCAATCACTGCTCATGCACACATATTCATTCTCCTTTGTTGGGGGAGGGGCTTAGGAGACCACTTGGGCTTCAGCAGAAAGGGGAGGAGGGACTGAGAAGTTGTCAATGTTCAAATTCTTTGGCTAAGTCCTGGATCTTCATAATCCTACCTACAGCACCTTTAAGCAAAGAACTGTAAGGGCTGACACAAGTGAAGCACATTTTCCTAAAGCGTGTTTTAAAGAAATGTAAATCAAAGTAAGATTAAAAAAAGACTAAACTAGATTGGAAATGAGAGCAAAGTGTTTGTCCTGAGTCTGTCTGCCTGTCTTTATGTAACTGTCACCAGTGTGCAGGGGAGATGTTGTGAGCAGAGAGCATTGCATGTTGTGACTCAGTATCTTAGCAGCCACCTCATCTTCACAGCCCTGCAGGTCCCCAGAGGCCGCTGCAGGGCCGACCAATCAGAGGGACATGGCACAATGATCAAAAGGCCGGTGCTGGGCTGTCGCTAGCCGAGAAACAGTTTCAGTCGAGGAAATGGACTTGTGTGTTGATGTGTGTGTACACTGTATGTGAAATTGAATTTTTATGAGAATTTAATGTGTGTGTGTGTGTGTGTGTGTGTGTGTGTGTGTGTGTGTGTGTGTGTGTGTGTGTGTGTGTGTGTGTGTGTGTGTGTGTGTGTGTGTGTGTGCGTGTGTTCTTTTCTATTCCCATTGTTCCTAATGCAGTTTAATCTCCCTTAAACCCAGATTATTTGTTATTTCCCCCACTTTGCCACACACACTTAGGTATTTATGTTATTCATAGTTATATTTCAGTCTGGATAAATAATTAAAAAGATAAAAAATATATATATAAAAACACATTTACAAAAACATGAATCCAACATAAATCTTAATATTCCTTTCATCTTTATTGAGAACTTAAACACACAAGATTATAGCCTCAATATTATTTCATGTAGATTCTGACGTTCTTGTCAGATTACCTGTAAAAGTCTGGGATTGTATGTACTAAACAGATTGTAATACATCTTCCTATACAGTTGAAAATAGCTATTGTCCTTTCCATGTTTAAATAATAATACATTTCCTTTTTCCATTGTTGTAGTGTTGGAGGTTACACGGATTTCAATTTTTTCAGTTGTCACAGAGGAGAAGAAAATATGGATGGATGGAATAATGTATTGCTTACATTGTCATGAGTTAATATGCTAAATACACTGCGACTGGTGTGGATATTCACATCAAATATGCAAATGAATAATATTCTCACCTTTCTGATATATAACTCAACTAGATGCCATTTTCCAGTACATAACTTATCTGGTATAACATTTATCTGGTATATCACAACAAATACAGTAGAAGTATATTCAAGACAATTACCAGTAGATTAAAATCATGATACTATCCTTAGATTATCCTTCATAAAGGGTATATACTGTATGTGATTGTGTATGCATCAGTGATGGGGAAAGAAAAGCCAGATGCATTAATAAAAAAAGAAAAAATCATATCATATTCACTATATTAAGTTTCCATCTCCAGCTTGTTAATCAATTAAAAAATTTTATTCATGGATTCTTGTTTATACATGATGTCGGCCTCTCTCTTGAGATCATATTTTTTTTTTGTCGGCATTGGTTTTTATCTTTTACCAAAAATACTTCAAAAGTAGCTTTAATAATTTTCTGCTAACTTTTCCTTCTAAAGTATACAATTATTTAAAATAGGGCCCTTCAAATCTGGGATAATTTTGAATATCAAAACAGTCTGTGCTCTACTTAAAAAGTAATGACTATACACGGGCAGCCAGTGACCCTATTGACGTTACTCAGGTACAGAGATAGAATGAATTAATGGTTGTGCCATTGATGGATAAATGTAGTTTAAGAGGAGGTTTATAAATCGGTGTCCTACATGCTGACCTCATTTACATGCACATGATGAGTTAAAAATGGAATTGGCTAATCCTGAAAAAAAATATTTTATTCATTTCCACCAGAGTTGATTACATGGGTACATTTCCCCTGATATGAATACTCTTTTTATCATATTAAATGTAGATAAACGTTTAAATAAATGTTTACATAGAATGAGGACTGTGGATTTTGTCAGACAGACTTAAAAAATTGTGAACCTCCTTTAAGTCAGAAGGATTCATTCTCTGTGTACCAGGGGAAAAAAATCTTGGCAATTCATCCAATAATTATTGAGGTATTTCATTCTGGACCAAAGTGGTGGACAGAGTGACATTGCCATCCCTTGAGTTTTGCTAAAATGCTGTAACACTTGCAAGACTAAAATGTTCTTTGCAACAGTGAATGAAAAACCAAAGGTAAAAGTTGACATGTCATTATCATTCATCCAAACATCCAATCCATTCCAAACACTGTAGTACCTCCTTTTAATATACTGAAAGTAACCTTTTCATATAGAGCTTGTAGACACAGCTTCCCAAAGGTCACAGTGCTTATTCCCAGAAACAGTGATTTACTGAGTCCATGTGAGCAGTCAGTGACTAAGCTTCATCTTTTTGTCCCCAGTGCTTCTTTGTTTTCTTTCTTTTCTCCACTGTGTCCTGTGAAAAGGTGACTTATTCGCAGGTGGGTTATGGGCCATGTACTGAGCTTGATAAAAATAAAATCTGCCCCTTACAATACAATAGACTGGCTGCCAAACTAAAACCGTACTCTGTACACAATAAACCCATAAATAAGGCTTTCTTGCTTTGATTTATACAGTACCTGCTGACCTCCTTTATCATTTCCTTAACGCTAGCATGAGGACCTGCACATACTCAAGCCTCGCTGTATTGGCTACCATTTTCAGAGCGATAAGCGACTTCAGAGTCTTGTTGTAGCTCAGAGAGAAGAGAAAGGAATCTAGGTGTCAAAGGTGAGGAGCAGGTTTATCTCCTGTGTAAATTCGTTGAATTCCTGCCCTGCTGAATATAAATCCCTGTTTGAGCAAGGAGACTTTGAGAAGAAGTTGTGTGGTGCTTTATTTAGCAGCCGTGACCTGCTTGATTGTTGGCTAAGTTAGTTGGGGAGAGCTAAAAGGGAGATGGATAGAGGTTAACCCCTCTGTTATAGGCATGCACACACTCCATTAGTTTTATTAAACACAAGCCATTAAGTTTGGCAATCACAACTCATTAAGCAAACACACCTTGGTACACCCACACAGGCACACTTCACCTCCACTGCATCAAAATCTGGTCAGTCTACAGCATCCTGTGCACATCTCTTATTCTGCAGGCCTATGCAATCATACCATATAGCCCAGGGCATAATGTCTGGCAACACCAGCAAGACATTACCTACCAAGCTTTCACTTGAGCTATTGTGGCTTGTAATGGATGGCGAAATTGCCTTTTGGGGAATCTCCTATACTATCTACCCAGGCTAAGCCCTAATTCATTCCATTTAGATTATATATGATTAGCACTCAGTATAGGTTCTCCCGGGATCACATGAATAAATATAAAGCGTTGTTATGGGTGTGTGCATTCTGCATATTAATTATCTATGCTTTTTCTGTGATCCAGTGTGTAGATATTTATATCCTCACAGATTTGCATATGTATGGAAGAGTGCATTTGTCAAGTTTCTTTTTAGCAGCGCAGCACAGAAATGTATTTTGGTGCACGCAATCCTGGCAAGGCAAGTTTGTGTGCGTGTGTGTCTGAATGATTGTGTGTAGAAACTGGTCTAGAGTGTTAAAGGATCTATGATCTCTCAAGTCATTCACACCTCTGGCCACTCACTCCCTCAAAATCTTCTCACTCTATTCACAGCCATCTTCTTTGATGTATTAATATGTGAACTCCTGCCACCTAAACTTTCATCAGTTTTAACTGAGGAGTTATTTTGCACCCTGTTTGACCCAGTTTGAGCTTCTTTCCCACTGCTGCACGGCTTCAGAGATGCAGAACAGTGGTTATTAAGAGTTTTGGAGCACGGAAGAGGATGGGGGGTTTGGGTTATTGTCAGATTTGTGAAATGACGAGGATGAAGATGAGTATTTTTCAACTCAAATAACACGTCTTGAGACAGCAGTCTTTGTCAACATAGATCTTTATTTTAGCCACTAGTGGTAGAACCATACATTAGGTTGAGTCTCAGGACAGGATGAACAAGTATTTTACAATGGCACAAGTGGTCTTCTGGCAAAGAGGTATTTTCATGAGAAACACGAGGTGTGCCTAATGCCATACTACAGTACATACTATTATACACCAATCCTTACATTGTTTTTTAAATTTTTATATTTATTGGTATACAATAAATCATCATACGTCATCATTTACCAATTTTATTATTTTGATTCTATTGTATTATTTGTTTTTTGGGAGAGCTCTGCAGCTGTCTCACCCACATTTAAAATTGTTAAAATCAATACGCATCTGGAAGCAAAAATTCTGTTGGCCACTAGCATTACAAAACCAGTCCAGTTTCATTTAGAATTTGTTAGAGACAATACTTCTTTCCAGTTAGGCTGTTCAATAGATTTACTCAGATGCCAGCGGAGACCCTCACTACACCGGCTTGGACAAATGGACAACTCGCTGGACTGTCATTCATCTCATTCTGACCACCAAACATAAAATAAAACACAGTTTCCCATTGCATGGATTTAAAAATTTTAGAAGCCTGTACGAACAAATTTCTACTAGCTTCTCCCTTATGAATACACTAATGTCGTCCTCCCCACGTCTGTCTGCTTGTTGCTATATTTGTGTAGATATGTGACTGCTGCAGGGTCTCTGTAGAGGGCCCAGAGAAAGTCATTTAAATGGGATGCTAATAAAAGCTCTCTACCTCTTACTTCCCCTCTTTTCTGACTCTCTGTACACACAGTACAAAAAGGAGCACACAAAATCCCACCACAAGAAACCGCACACTGACATACTTCTAGAAAGCCATAGAAATGGACCCATTTTTGGCAACACACAAAGTAAAGTGGGGAGAAGAATGGAAGCAGTCAACTTCAGCGCCATCCAAGTACTATAATTAACAGTTTGACAGTTTGATTGTTTACCGTGCTGTCAGATGTATTTATCAACATCCGCGTAGTGAAGAATGGAATACGTACTTGTGTGTATCTGGCTGAAACCGTGTGAATACCGTGAGTCTATGGTGAAATTACACAACTCAAACATGTGATTCCTTTTTTTTGTTTTTTTTACAACAGCGGTGGGGTCACCCACACAAGCTCAAAATAGCCATCGGTCGGGGGTGAAGGTATGTGGGAGAGTGTAAGGGGTGAGCAGTTGGACAGCTGTGAAACAAAAAGACTGACATTTGTAGCGTAGGGTTTCCCCTCAGCTCACCCTTCCACCTAACCTTTCGTGTACTGTGATTCCCCCCTCCTCGCTTCCTCTTTTAGGTTTTACTGTCACATGGGGAACTAGCAGGGTTTCACCTCTTCTACGGCAGGTTTTCCACACTATTCAAGAGAATTTAAGTGAAACCGGAACCTCCACGTTGTGTTCCAGAAGTAGGAAAACCAAAAGCACATTAACATTTGGAATAGCACATTTCCCAAAGATCCATGCTTACAACATGACCTTGCTCAACAGTATGTCATGTTGTTTACTCCATTTTAGCTCTCTATTGCTAACTTGATATGACACAGTGATTGTGGGCCTCATCTACCCTAAGCGAAATTCCATACATTTCCGAGTGCCAAGAAAGGCAAGGACCTGTTGTATCCAGTGAGGGAAGGAGAGAATGGCCTCTGTTTTGGACTGTATATCTCGGAACATGTCCAGCTGAAAACCCCTGCTGGCTTAATGACATAATGACTTTAGGTCAGTTGCAAAGGGCATGTTTATATTTCTGAGTGATAGTGGAGAGTGCACAGACAGGAAAGAGAGAAGGCTTTCTCTCTCTCTCTCTCTCTCTCTCTCTCTCTCTTCTCTCTCTTTCTCTCTCTCTCCAGGGCAGATTTTCATTGTCGTTGCGCAGTTGCCTTTCTGAGTTGCCCTCCCTTCCTGCGTTCGTCCATGTCCCTAGGCTCACATGGGTCTCTTAAGATTTGAACTCTGGCCTCCAACAACCTGTCATCTCGAGTTTCCATGGAGACATATGTCACCAGGACCAGTTTGGCATCTTGTTGGGCTATTTTTAACTGTCCAGCCACAGCCAGTGCCAGCTTAGTACACTGGAATGGGGGGATAATGTCAAGTTGCTGGGGGAAGTTCTGGGGAAGTTTAGGGGCTTCCAGAGTGGGGCTTCCCAGCTGTAGTGATATCATTCCAGGGTGTCCTAGCAGGAATGTGAATCATCCATCCACATGATCTGTTACTGTAACATTATGTCAGCCAGTATTGGACAACCTGGAAAGTCCTTCAACAAGTAGTCCTAATAACTGGAGATGGGGGATTTCAGACAGCTAAAAATGCTCTCCGTGTCCACTTGGTTTAGCTTGTGTGTGTGTGTGTGTTTCCATTTCCTTTGATAAAGCAGGTGTTAATGTTTAGGCTACAGTGTCAAAGCTCCGTGTGTATATATTTGTCTGCTTGTGTGTGAGCGGCCTGTTTGTAGAAGTATATGTGCTCCTTTCATTTAAGGCTTTTAGTTCCTTGTTAGTAAAAAAGTTTCTGTTTGGTTTGGCTTTCCAGAATACAAACTTTTTGGCAACCCATGTGGAGACATTAGCCCAAATAATATTTTGCAGTGTGTTAAGTGAAGGCACTTGGATTATTTGTGATATGCTCTGTCGTTGTAAGAAAGTGTGTCCAGTGCTTAGCAACATAGAGCCTCTTGTTTATCGGTTCCTATCTCTTGAGGTCAAGACTGAAAGAGGGAGTGAAACATGGCCATCTTGTCAGTTGTGTGTTTGGGTCTTCAGCAGCTGCTGCGTAAGTGAAAGTTTGTCAACACCTGTATTCATGGCGCGTATTTGACGTCATGTTTGTACTATATTACAGATCTCAAGTGGTATTTGCAAACATTTTATAACAATCCTAATAAGATGGCCGATAAGTGGGGCTTTTCATGCAGCAACAGAAAACAGTCAGTAAATATTTCTATGATTCACAATTTATCTGTTTATCATTAAGGATTTTAGCCAGGATTGAAATCAAGGCCGGTTACACACTGGAAGCGTCGCGCGAGCGTGTCAGCTGCGTGGCGTGTCCGTTTATATTTTGGCTCCCATGTTAACAGGTTAAAGCTTACACACTGCCGGCGTGAGATGCGCGTCTCAGGCGCGGCTCGAGATGCGCCTGAGACGCGTTCCTGCTAGAAATAGAACCGACGCCTATTTTTCACGCGAGACGCGAGCGTGTTGGAAGCGTTTCCAGGCAAAATAGAATAGGAAAATATGTTTATATGTCATTTAGACACAAATACATATTAATAAATGACATGTTTGAAAGTCTAGGTTTTGACATCAATGTAGATATAAATGTAATACAAAATTTTAGAGAAAAGATTTTCAAATATTGCACCTGTCATACAGAATGAAATATTCTGTAACATATTTTGCAGTCAATACTGCCGACGTTGTCTTGCTTTAATCAAATCAGTAGGCTATATATAAATGGTAGGATAGGCTACGATAACAAGTGTGTGTTCTGAGTGACAGTCCAACATCAGATAGGCTATATAGGATCTTTACAGCTACACAAAGTTGTTCAGACAGCCCACTTACCCATTTATCAGTTTGAATCTGTCGGCAATATGTCCCGAGATCAGCCCTCCCTGTACCTAGCAGCAGGAGCAGCGCCGTGTCAGACACGCTTCTGGTGTGTAGGACACAGAAAAATCCACGCAGCTGACACGCAGCTGAGACGCAACAGAAACGGCATGCTCGCGAGACGCGTGCAGTGTGTAACCGGCCTAAAAGAACAATTTTTATATTTTTTAGAATATATATTGTTATATAGTATTATAGTACTCCACATTACACTACTTTACATAGAGCTTGAAAAGCCAAATCGAAATTGTTGAATGCTAAATGGAAAGGAACAAGCGCAAAAAGAAGGGAAGGAAGGAGGGAAATGAAAAAAATAAATAAAAGAAGAGAAACGTTAAATTCAAATCATTTTCCATTACATATTTCAATTTGAATTTGCAGTTAGATTGAAGCTTTTCTTTTTTTCTATTTCAGGATTTTGAAATTCACTTTTTTTTTAGCACATTGCTATTGGCTATTAACTTTGGGAGCATTTTTTTTTTGCCTTTAATAAATCAATCACAGTGAATAGACAGGAAACATAGGGAGAGAGAGAAATGGGGTTGACATGCAACAAAGGTCCCAGTCGGAGGGAACAATTTAACCCTGGGCTTAAGTCTATTTTCTTCTCTCTAATTGTGCGTTGGGCTTTGAGCACTGCCAAAATGTGAGTGAACTACATGGAATACATTGCCTGAACGCATTCTGTGTAGACACGGACTGAAGCTGCTGCTACTGCTCTGCTGACATGCTGCTTTCACTACCTGTTCACTAACCTGTGTCCACACAGTGCTAGCTACATTTAAGTTAAAACAAATGCTGAGAATATTTGCAAAGTACACCTCAGTCTATTGTTCAGTTTGTTCCTAAAGTATCGTAATTGGCTTAAGAAGCCTTGAGAAACCATTTGTGAAATTGCAGCCCTGTTAATGGAGCCAAGAGGAGCCTGTGTTATATCACATCAGTGAACTTTAAGCAGCGGTCCAGGTCACTTTGACACCTCAGTCATATAAGCAGCCCAACAAAAGATGGGGTTTCAGAGCAGGTGGAAACTTCTGTTGTCCATCTTTAGCCGCTGTGCCCAAAGTGTCATGGAGTCATGGCTGAGAGCTGAGAGCATCAACACGCTCTCACACATACAGATACACTTACAGTACATACTTTGTCCCTTTTCGTTCTTGACTCTCTGTCCCTTTTTTTTAATCTCTTGTTCTCTGAGTCTGACTCTAAAACATGTCTGCACACATCCACAGGTCATGACCTTTCACTTACAACAACTCAGAACAAAAAGATGGAGAGTGAGCCAGAGGCAGAATGGCAGTTGTATTCTGCTGACGCAGAGATTTTTGAAGCATTCCTCCTGCACCCAAGGGATGCTAGTATACTTTTAGTTTCTTAAAGCATCAGCTGTTTAAACAAGGACTTTGAAACAAAGATCCCCTAGCTGTGAATTACCATTTTTCCACTTTAAGGTGGATTTTCAGAGTCTCTTTTGTGCCAAGACCAGACTAAAGTGCTCTGATTTGCATGTAACATCCCCCCTGTTACTTACCTAATGGTCTAGCCCATGCCGACTGATGATGACTATGATGACGTCAGAGCAAAGAGCTCAAAGCAGCTTTGGTGGGGTGCAGAGTGGAGGGGGTTGGAGAGGCTAGAGGTTAAAGAGGTGACATAGAAAACAATCATCAAAATAAGAGGAAAGATGAACACATTTCTATCTAAAGACACAAACTAACACTTTTAAAAAGGCAGACAAGCATGTGCACATATCCATCCCACCCAGTAGTCACTTACTCCACTAAACAGTAGACACAGAGGGATTAAGACACACACACAGCAGGATGCCAGCGGGAAATCGCCTCACTGCAAAAGTCATGATCAGATCAGCGCTCCTGAGATGTCGACAGGAGTTCACTTGATTGTGTGTGTGGTGCAGACCAGTCAGGGACTAGCCATGATGTAATGGTCACACGCATGCAATGGCATAGCCTTATGCAGCACAACATCACCATAGACCCACAGGCAGACATTCGTCCTTGTGCACTGTGGCCATCGCATTGGCTGAATAACCATTCACGGAGGGATTTCGGAGATTTGGGTAAACAACTGAGGTGCTCGACTATTGGATGGAGTGGCGTTTTACTCCCATCATATTAACTATTTTCCTATTGGTCAAAAATTCATGTTTGATGGGATTTAAAGAAGCTTTAGCTACTGGATGAAACGATTTGAGTGCTCTGCTCCCCTGCAGTATTAGCAGAAGTCTTCTTCAGGGACATGTTGAATATTGACATTAAATTAAGTCTTTACTTTCATTGAAAGAGCTGAAACAATTTCCTGGTACAGATGTCAAAATAAATGGTTCCGCTGACAGGGCAGCACTTTGCAGCTCTACATGCCCCGATCACCAGCACAAAGAAGTTCTCAGAAAGGCAGAAAATTAACTCTGTACAAGTTCAACAATGGGGCTCAGAGAATTAAAAAGAGCCATCAGTGTATGGTTATTATTGGTGTTTGTGTTAGCAGGCTTGTAAGCATCCACAGAAATAATTCGCTGTACTGAAATGAGGAGCACCCGCATTGTTCTCGTGTATATTCATATCCCCTGTTATTTTCAGCTTTGGAGCAAACAGGCAAATGCTCTCTTTGCAATTGGCTTGAGTGGAGTTGGAGTTGTGTTCATTAGGGTAAACAAGCTGTGCTCCAGAGATAGCACTGAGGCCATTCACCCCACCCTGGCACTGAGCTGATAGTAATACCAGCATGGACGCACACACCGACACACAAGCATCATTCAACTCCTCTGTTTCCAGTGTACTTCAATGCATCGCTGCACCACCAACCAGGTAACACGACTCAAAACATAAACAATGCAAACACCTGACAACCTCCCCGGACAAGATCACCAGAGCTCCATGGTCGCCCCTGGCCCTCATTCTCATTCACACTCAGTGGGTTTTTACTGATGTGTCCAGTGTTATGCCTTGTCTGTGCTTGTAGCCCGCCCCAAGTGATGACCTCATCTGACAGCACAGCTGCCAGTAGGCAGCAGACTGCTTATGAAACCAGGCCATTCTATCCCTAAAATTCAGAGGTTTTGCAACTGGAGTGGGAGCTCAGAATATGTCTGTGTGTGAGTGTAAGTTTGTGTGCGGTAGAAACAGTGTGATTATGCAACAGCGTTGATATAATATCTGCAAAAAGAATTCACACACACACACACACTTGAAAGTCTCAGACCACTTGTGAATGATAGATACAGAAGTAATGTGTCAAAGTCCTTGGAGTGGCCTGGAAACCGAGCAGATTAAATGTGCACCAACCCTGACCTCAGCCAGACTGTGTTACACACATGCGCAGACACGCGCATGCACAAATGCATTCGGTCTGCAGTGATGACAACACTATCCCACTGACCAATAACATGAGCATCAGTTACCAGCGCTCAGAGGAGCAGCTTCATTACAGAAAATAGTGATTGTGTGTGTTTTTGACCCACTGTGTCAGGTTACTGTTGTTTGATAAGGCAGCAGAACTAGTACAGGTGGTGATAAGGGACTAAAAACGGTAGGGCTTAAAAAGTCCAAGCAGAAATCCAGCAGCCGCTTAAATCGTATTTATCCTGTGCACTGTTCCTTCACAAAATAAAATCCTTTACAAAAATGGGACATTATCCGTTCAGTATTACCCTAAAACAAGAAGCTTAGGGGTTAAAATCTCCTTACACATGAATTGCTTTGTGCTGACTTGAGCCATTCCTATTAGACAGCGATGACACCAAACATTGCAGTAGTGCCACTTCATCCATTGTGCACCACTCAGATTTCACATTTTGATGCTGTGCTCCACATTGAAATTGTCAAAATGCATGCATCTGTATTTTTTCCTTAGGGGTTTTATGCAATAAGGAGTGGAAGTACAATTGGATTGTCACAGAGGCTTGAGGCTTTTTTTTTTCTTCTTAATTCTTTTAAATATGTAACTTTCCTGCAAATCTCTTCACTGCTCTGAATATGTATGCCCTTTATCTTCTGTGACAAACATCATTCATACCACTTTGGGGTACATCTGAAGATCTGGCCATTCTGAGTCAATCTTGCACCGGGAGGAGCTTGTGTTCACATTTCTGCTGCCTTTGAGCCGAGAACAAACGTGACCTACTTGTTGATAATTGGACTCTTGAACATCCTCTGCTTTCCATTCCATCCAAACTTCTTCTCCTCCTTTGGAAAAAGCTCTAAATACTGATGCAAGCTTTGCGTCATTATTTGTACAGGTAACAATGTTGGCATGTCAAGCCAAGGCATCTGATCCTCTCTCTGTGACATGATGGAATATGTTGGCCGGTGTTAGTTTTCACCAGGTAAGTCTGCAATATTGATGAGGAGGTTGAGTAGGTTTTTCCACAAAATCAACTCCCAGTGGCTCCTACTTTCGTTGGCTTGTCCCGATCATTTGATACGATGCTGTGCCGAGGCAGCGACAGGGCCGTCGGGTAGATGGCCGTGCTAGTAGGATGAAGTGGAGTGGAGAAGGGAAGGGGAGGCAGAGCGTGGCATGCTGCACATTTTCCATCTGTCATGAAAGTGGAGCAGCTCATTATCGCAGAGTGCTCTCTACTGAGCTGACCTGAAAAGACAAGGAAAGCGTGTGTAGGTGTTGGTTTAAGAGAATGTACATATCGTATTAATGTGTACTAGTCGTACCTTTCAGAAAGGTACAAGTCTGCGTGCCAGAGTGTAAAACAAATGCTACTTTACTTCCGCCTCTATGTCTGTTGGTCAGTAGGTATGATTCATACACTTTTTATTTTTAGGATGAAGAGCCTCCATTGTAGCATTTTAATCCAAGTGCATTTCTGCATCCATCGTCCAGTACCGAATCGAGGCATTGAACTGACAAATTTTTACAATTGAGAGGACATTGTTTTCCTCTGTGTCCCAGCTGTCCTCCTCCACTTGGATAAATCATCACCCTCAAAAGCATATAAATAATGTGGTGCAGGCAGCAGTAATAAAGTGGCAGGCAGGTGAGCGACGGTGATGTGAGGAGGAGCGTGATGATAGCAGTAAAACTACTGGTTAAAAGGGAAGTGTACATCTACCGTCTTAAATTGGTAATCTCTCTTCAATTTGTAAGTGATCACACTTGTGGTTGGGTCTTTTATCTTTGTCATTGCATAATAAGCAATAGCACAAGGAAGGAATAAGTGTCTTGAAGTAGTGCTTTTCATAAAACCCCAGTTGTCCTCATCTGTCCTTTGGTCTCAGAAGGTAAAGGTTTTTTTTTTTTCTTGCAGTGTAATAGCAGATTTGAGATGCGGGACATTCGTCCTTTGTGCTGAAATCCACCTAGTGCACCACGTGATGAACATAAACAATTTCCAAAGGGAAAGGATATAAAAGAGCTTTCTCTGTACGCTTGATCCCTGGGGTTTAATGTCCCAGTTGAGAATTCAGCATGTCAATTTGTGACTGTGCTTGAGGGCACAACAGAAGCAGTGGCTCTAATACAGGAGGGCAGACAGAGTAAAAGAATAGTGGAGAGAGAGGATAGAGGCACATCAGGTAGAGCAGGGGAGAGAGAGTAGCAAAATAAATCTGGAGGGACCTTGCGGATTGGTAATAAAGCCTCTGAGCCCAGATGTTCATCCAAATACAAATTTATTTCTAGTTGTTTTTTCTTTTCTTTTCCTTCTAACAACAGCCACACTAACAGGCAAGTAGAGCTTTGTCAGAAGAAATCTACCAAATCGCTGGCCTGAATTTGAAAAATGTTCCTTATTGCAACAGAATCCAAGGTCTAAGGCCACAAACCTGAGCAAACAATTTGTAACTCATTGTGAATCCTTCAGCAGGCTTCACCACTTGGGCCTTGACTGGAATTAACTTCCCTTCTTCGCTCAACCGTGATGACTGATTTCAAGGTCTTGCTGAAAACCTGTCCAACTGTACTTGGCAAAAGAATCTGTTCTCAATAGCAATTTCATAATTTGTACTCCCTCAGTTTGACAGAAAGGATACCTTAGAGGGCATAATTGATTACCTGCTGTGTCCCTGTTATGTCTACAGCCTTGGAGCTGCAGAGCTCTGGGTGTTGTGTCACACTTCTAGCTATAGTGCATGGCTGCCGTGGTTAATCAGAAAACAGGCCATAACCTGTTTGATGTTTCAAGCTTGATCCTAAAATGAAAACCGTGGAGGGCAGCGTGTATCAGAACTGCTTTGTGAAATAATTTATCTCACAGCAGCAGCTTAAACATTAATGTTAAGCTCATCAGCAAACATGCTGATGTTGTGTTCAATATTAACGCAGGGTTGACCATGACTTTGTATTGTCTGCTGTAGACTGTCCTCCCAAATAAAACTAGGGCATCAGTCGTTTCAGCAAATGACCAAAAACCAAGTGTGAAAGCCTTCGTAGTAATTATGACACACTTGTTCACTGTTAACAAAGCAGGAAGTAGCGTGACGTTCTCATAAGAGTGACAAAGTCCCCAGAGGGAGGAGGTCGGGATGGATGGGTCAACATAAAGTCTGATCTGTTTATTAAGTCTGACACTGTTTGTTTCGTCAATCAACATCAGTTTCTTTTAACCATGACCGCAGTTGTTCCCTAACAGTAGTACGGTAGTTACCTGCGCCATAGTCTCGCTTTGCCAGACCTTCCTCCACAGCGCTGCGGAGCAGGGTCTGGCGAGTCCACACAGCATTCCGGGATGGGAGAAAAACATGCTCTGGTTTATTGGCATTTCTTTAAACCAATCACAATTGTCTTGGGCGGCGCTAAGCACCATACGGTACAACAATGCCGCTGCAAAATAGCCTCTGGAAGGAACTTGTTTTGGTGGAACATGTGTACGTTCAAAGGTTGTTTTAGTCGTGCAAGAGAAAACTCAGATTGGAGAGATTGTCTAGCTAGCTGTCGGGATTTACCCTGCAGAGATCTGAGGAACAGTTAACCATAGTCCTCATAAATCCAGAATGCTAAAAGTTCAGAATGCTAACACAAAGAAAGCGGACATCCTGCCGAAATGAGGGCATCCGGCGGAATTTCCTGCGACACCTGAACAATCCCGGAAGTGAAACGTCATGGATATAGACTACCTCCTCCAAGGAGGTTATGTTTTTGGTTTGTTTTATTGGTTTGTTTGTTGGTTTATTTGTCTACTGGCCCGATTTTCATAAAACTTGGTAGAAGGGTGTAGCATGGTGTAGCGGATCCGAATCACGGGGCGATACACAAATAATTTTTTCACGTTAACATTGCGAGATAGGGCACATGTGCTGCATTCATGTGGTGTCGGAATAATCGGTAAAATGATGTCCTGACCGAGAAAATTCCCACTGCATTAACATTGTGAGATAGGGCATGCCTTGGCGGAGGTCTGTGCGCTCAAAGTGCCCTTCTAGTTATTATTGTAACAATAACGCAAAGGTCCCCTAACCTTAACAAAGAAGTAATTTTAACCCGAACCACAATCTTTCCATAAACTTAACCAATTTGTTTTTTTTGCCATGACTTTGCTCCAAAAACAGCAACAGCATTCCCTGGCTTCTCTGACCATGTCCTAATCAATACTGCCTTTTTTTTTATTGTTTTACAATGGCAAAGTAATTCATTCTTGGACTCTGGCCGAGAGAGATTTAAATCTCCCTAATCTCTGATCCCTTTCACTAATCATATATCCCTCTCATTCAATTGTTTCCTTCCTTCCCTTGCAATAAACACACATTACCTTTCCAAATTGCACCATCAACCCTTCACCAAGGGGCAGGGAAATTGTCAACTAAGCATGACACTGTTCCAACCTGTTTGGCCCATTGTGTGCTTTTAAAGCCTGAAAGACCAAAGGTGGCAGCGCAGTGACTGTAGCTTAGGGCAAAGTTTGTTCTCTTTCAGAGAGGGCACAGGGTTCATTTTTTGCTCTCTGTGGAATATGTCACCGGAATTCCCAGCAGTTTACCATTAAATATCTTACAACTCCTTTGTTCTTTCACAAATATGTGCTCATTCATGTGTAATGACTTCCAACTAATCAAAGTATTCTCGTACGCATAGAATCTGCCATTCAGAATCATTCAGAATACATACGAGTGACTCGCGCGAATGATGGCCGACATGTTGCGCCTCCATCTTTAAAATACATTAGCCAAAGAGGGACATACCTCCGCCTTTCAGGCTTTTACACTCAGTGGCGCCATGACGAATGCCAGGGAGGGGAGAAGATAACGGAGTCGCCAAGGAAGTTAAAAAGAGAATTAAAACGACAACGCAACAGGCAAAGCAACAAGACCAAAGTTAATATTGGAGTGGCTTTTCCAAGATGGAAAGATCTCATAAGGAGCAAGGATTTTAAAAAGGGACGCCGAAGTTGCCTGCTTTCTTCTCAAAAGGTAATTCTGCCTATTTGTGTAAATTCTAAGTTTTATGGTTGCTTGACTAACCATAGCATGGTTGTGCATAACGCTGGAACAACATCTAGGATACTTTTCCTCACGTCAATGATGAAAAAGGATTGTCTACCTTGTAACATAAACTTAATCATATGTGTCGTGATTTCCCTGGCAGACAACTCACGTAATAGAGTTGTAACATAGACTAGCTACAGCTAGAACAGCTGCATGTAAACGATGGAGATACTAAGAGCTAATTTCGGATTCATTGACATGATTGTTCATACTGCTCAGAGAAATATATTAAAAACACAAACCTCCGTTGCTTCTCTCCTACACTGTAAACATTGCCTTACACTATTGATCTCGTACAATATACAGAATAACGATAGCACTGATACTTTACTAACATTAGCTTGCATATGTTTGGGAACCTGATAGTTGATGTTAGCAATGAAATGGTACCAAAATAAATAGTAAAACTATTATTACACTGGAAGGAACACTCACGGACGAAGTCGTACTTCTTGGAATAATACCGTAGGAGTTAAAATGAGCTCGGAATGGGAGGGGCTAGAAAGCAATATTCACTTGGTTGTCATATACAATTTCACCGCTAGATGGGAGAAATTCTTACACAGTCTAGCTTTAAATCCAATTTAATTACTGTTCGCTTTGCTCCATTTTTGAGAGTGTAGTGTAGATGGAAAAATTTTCTTAAAGATGAAAAAATGGGGTCGACCTCTGGCTCACCTAGTGGGAGCGTGCGCCCCATGTAGGCTGAGTCCTTTGCAGCGGCCCGGGTTCGGGTCCAACCTGCGGCCCTTTGCTGCGTGTCATCCCCTTTCTTTATCTCCCCCTTTCCTGTCTATCCACTGTCACTGTCGATTAAAGGGAAAACCCCCAAAAATAATCTAAAAAAAAAAAGATGAAAAAATGACTAAGTTGGTGTGTGGGGGTGTGTGTGTGTGTGTGTGTGTGTGTGTGTGTGTGTGTGTGTGTGTGTGTGTGTGTGTGTGTGTGTGTGTGTGTGTGTGTGTGAGAGAGAGAGAGAGAGAGAGCGCTCACTAAATTGACTGCAGATACTTGACCTTGTCCACTCTCTCTCAAGACATCTATCTAGAGTTGCTTTATTGAAGAGGCTCGCTCTATGGGCCCTTTGAACTTCGATGAACGCCGTGGGGGGATGGGATATGAGTTAAGCCTAAGAACTAAATAACCTTGTTGTGCTAATACAGTATGTCGATAAGCCTTTAAAAGCTCAAGCTTTAATCTTTATAACTTATGTAGCATTAAAAATCTACAATAAGCAAAAGATTTCCCTGCTGCTGCAAGTTAGTGTTGGTTAAGTTTTAATCTGCAAGAGAGTGTTTGAGTCTGCAAAACGTTAACCCCAATCAGTATGGAAATAATTCTATGGTGAATTGACTAGACAGCTACAGTATGTCCTCAGCTGACCTAGTTAACAATGTGCATAATAGCCCTCTGCTCCAATTGCTGTTGACTCATAGCAGGATGACGATGCCGTCTGTGTGTGAGGCAAGGGAGAAGCTGAGTCTTAATGTGACTGAACACCAGGAACTCGTTTAACTTTCCAAACCTCATTTAACATTGCAGGAGATCCATTTAGCATCAGTAGAAGTTTGATCAAAGTGCCCTCTTTGACTCTTGTGTGAGAGACTATAAAGCAATTTTGTACAATTCAGTATGTAATGTAACATGTACTGTATGTGTGAAGCAATGTGTTTCTGCTTAGCCAAACAAATCATGGATAAAACATTACTACGCTGCTGCTCAAGTCCTCACTAAGACCAAGAAAGTGGATCACATCACTCCAGTTCTGAAGTCTTTACACTGGCTTCAAGTGACTCAAAGAATTGATTTCAAAATACTTTTGCTGGTTTATAAATCACTAAATGCTTTAGGGCCCGAAATACATTTCTGATCTGCTGCTACACTATGAACCCCCCAGATCTTTCAGGTCGTCTGGGACACGTCTGCTTTCTGTCCCCAGAGTCAGGACTAAACAGGGGGAAGCAGCTTTCAGTTTTTATGCTCCACATATCTGGAACAGAGTCCCAGAAAACTGCAGGTCCGCCGCAACTCTCAGTTCTTTTAAATCAAGGCTGAAGACCTTTATTTTTGATGTTGCCTTTCTTTAAATAATTGTTCATTTCTTATACTGCACTGTAACTTTTATTCTTGTATTTTATGTTTTTAATTTTTTTATCGTTTTTAAGTGCTCTTTAATGTTTTATGTAAAGCACTTTGAATTGCCCTGTTGCTGAAATGTGCTATACAAATAGCACAAAAAGCTGCCTTGCCTTGCCTAAGATCCTACAGCCATGCAAGCAGCTCTATAGGGCTGTACAGTGAGGCTTTGAACTAAATGCTAACCTAAGCATGCTAACATGCTTACAGTGATAATGCTAACATGCTGATGTTTAGCAGGTATAATTATATATATTTATCACCTTCACCATCTTGGTTTAGCATCTTGAGGCTGATGGGAATGCCATTAGATGTGTAAGTATTGGACAGATTAAAATTTTGACCTGATGATGGCACCAGATGAAATGTTGAGGGATCACGGAAGTGATGACACATGTATTCTGAGGGAAATTTCATGGCAATCCATCCGATAGTTGTCCAGACATTATACTCAAAATGACAATTATGAACTTCATGGGGGCTCTAGAGGAAAAGTCAGGGGATCAACTATGTCATTGGGATACATCATCTGGGTAACATGAATGTCCATACAAAATGTTGTGTCAGTTTCAGTCTGGACCAAAGGGGTCGACTGACTGACACAATAGTGGCGAGGCTGAAACGTTCTAAAAAACTGCTCTCTGGTAGTCCAGAATAATGGTATGGCCGGCTTTGTCCCAGGGGACGCGGTTAGTATGCATGTGTGCTTGCTGGAGGGGTAGCAAGTGGGTGTGTGGCGATATGCTGTAGTGGTGTTTGTTTATGCAGGGAAAGTGCTTTATTATTGTAGAAGATATACAGATTGAACTTTGCTGTCTTATCCTTCGAGTTGTCTTGACTGCACGTGAACTCATTTACCTCTCTGGCTGAAAAATTAGCTCTTGAACTCCCACTGAGTCTCTCTCTCTCTCTCTCTCTCTCTCTCTCTCTCTCTCTCTCTCTCTCTCTCTCTCTCTCAAAACACACACTGGGTTCCTGGTAGAATCTTCACTTCCTTTCCTAATAGGGGGGCTTTCTTGATCTTGGCATTCCAGTCACTCAGCACTTAGAGTTTAGCTGCTCGCCTGTGTCAGGGCATGACAGGCTCACCACCCCGTATGTCCCGACAGCGATACCGCTTCGTGGCAACATGTTAACACTTGTGATGAGCCTACAAGCACAGCATGATGAGCCATGGCACTGAGAGAGGTAATGATGTAAGCTTCTCTACAGTCACTCCGGCCACGGCTCGTTGTTGTGATATCATTTTCCCTCGCAGTATTTATGGATAGGTGGTGAGTATGTCTAAGGCAATGTTAGCAACTAGGCCCAGGAGATGATTTGAGTAGGATGAGAGGGGAGGGGAAAACTTCCTGTTTGTTAGAATACGTTTACTTTCAGAAATGTATGTAAAAGCAGCAATTGAACTACAGGTTTTGTTTTTGCTTTTTTTTTAAATGCTGCTCTAATACATGCAAGTGTGTGCGCTTAACAGTATAATGTTATGGTTAAATTCAATGTGTGCTCCTATGTATGCTTGTGCATGAATGTAACCACATCTACAGTATTGTATGTACAATCGGTCACTCCACAACATGAACACATCAAAGCATTAAAACGTCAATGAGTACACTTCAACTTCAAAAACAACATGTCCTTATGTTCAAAGCAGAGCTGAACTAGACAAGGCTAAAGTGCTGGTCATGAAAGTAATCTTTAAAATTTGAATGACAATTGATGTTTTGACTTTAGGTTTGCAATGTTTCGTAGCTTGTTCCAACATCCCAGCTGTTTCAGTGGAGCAGCTGAGATAGATATACATACATACATACATACATACATACATACATACATACATACATATGGTGTTTTTCCATTACATGGTACCTGCTCGACTCGCCTGGACTCAACTCGCCTGGACTTGACTCGACTCGGCGCACTGTGCATCCGTTTTCCATTGCAGATTTTAGTACCGCCTCAGCGTGGCTGGTCATCATAGCGGCGCCGCAGTAAACAGCCGTGACCTAACGCAACACACACACAGAACGTCGAAGGTGTGTTGTTGTTGCCACAGCCAGAAGACAAATTTAGTTTCAAATGAAGCTGGAGGCAGCAAAAAAAAAAACGCAGCTGGCTAAACTATTTAAAAATGGCGGGTTTGTTCAGGACACCCCCCTCTGTAGCTTTAACGTCACCTTTTGGTATCGCCTCAGCTCGCTTGGAACCTCGACTGAGGTGGTACTAAAAAAAGTACCTATTAGCAGGTACCAGGTACTTTTTTTCGTAATGGAAAACCAAAAAAGGCGAGTAGAGTCGAGGCGAGTCGAGCAGGTACCATGTAATGGAAAAGCGCCATAAATACATACATACATAGTACTTTATTGTACAGTAGAATATGGTTGTGCGCAGCACCCAGGTGTGAATGCTTGGAGTTGTTTGAAGGCGAAGCATAGTGTAGCTGAAAACAGAGCATGCATGTTTGTGCTGCAGTCTCTCTCTAAATCAATCAGACATATCTTTCAGTGGAACCACCATGCTGTCTGTTTCAGTGAGAGCTTCTGTTGACTTGTGGTTCTTAACCTGGACCTCTGTGTACATGCTTCTGTTTGTGTAGCATGAATGCCAAACATTAGGCGTCTCTTCAGATAAGAATATGAGTATACAGGATGAAGCTTACAAGTGGGATCAGATAGTACAACTGCAGAAGGTAGTTAACGTCAGTTGCAACTTCTATGGAAGCACAACCAAATACAGGGACAGAAATACACATACACACACTAATAGGATCAATTAAGTTTTATGGCAAGAAGCATGTCAGTGTTAACTCATGTCCATGTGTGCATGTGTGTATGTGTTGCATATACTCTGTTGTACTAAAGAGATGACATCATGGTTTAATACTCACGATTCTCATAATGCCTCGAAAACCATTAGAAGCTAGTAGAACTGTGGTGGCTCTGTAATCTCTGCTGTGTGTGTGTGTGTGTGTGTGTGTGTGTGTGTGTGTGTGTGTGTGTGTGTGTGTGTGTGTGTGTGTGTGTGTGTGTGTGTGTGTGTGTGTGTGTGTGTGTGTGTGTGTGTGTGAGAAAGAGAGAGAGGGAGAGTATAATCCTAGAGTGTCTGATGGTGTGGGACTTATTGTGGGTTTATGTGTGTGTTTCTCTGCCTATCTTGTATGTTTGCACTGTAATATGCCATACAATGCTTGAGTGACACATGAGTGTGCTCTCTCTCCCCCAACCCCCCCCCCCGCTCTAAAGGGATCAGACCGGCCAAATATCTCAAACCCCTGCAGTCTACTATCATCCCATTGCCTGGCATGGTGCACAGCTTAGCCAACAAGTCTACTTGTGTGTGTTTGTTTGCTTCTGTCAGTGTCTGTTTCCTATCTGTGTGTCCCCCACACATTCCTCCACCATCCTTGCTCTCGTTCATCACCTCTTCTTTCTATCGTCTTTTCTCACCTCCCTGCATCTTCTCTCTCTTATCCTCTGCCCCCTATCCTCCAGTGTATACGTTCTTTAACAACAGGGTACATGCAGAAGACGATGACCTTGAAGGCAAACTGAAAGCTTGCCAAGCTAAGAGCAAGAGAGACAGCATGATAGCTGGATTAAATTGATACAATCCTCTGGAAAATTGGCCTAATCTTGTAGAAAATAGATGTGTCCAGCACTATGCTCTCTCTTAGACACACGGACATCGCTATGAGAGAAAAATAGAAATAGAAGAGAGAAGGCGTGAATGAAAAAAGGCGTATGTAATTGGATGGTGTTATTTCTGTGATTCAGTTCAAACATGCAGTTTTCTCCACTTAAAAGCAGGAACGTTTCTTGTTTAAATAAACCCCTACAGATTCAGAGAGAGCGAAGGTTTAAACTTAATGCCACTTTTGTGCTATAATTTACAGAAAAACAAAAGTCTATTTTAGATGTTGAAAGAATAATATACTAACCCTCGAGAAGAAACAAAGATAATGTGAAAAAACAGCACCCTTCATCAAAACCAGAGGTTGTGTATATTATTGGTCCAGATGAAAATAATTTAGCTTAAAGTGTCTATGCAAAAAGAATCTAGGGCGCTATTGACAAACATCTGAAAAACTCTCTTGTTGAATGCACTTTTGAGTCAGTCCCTAAATTCAGCTTGTCAATTTCCCGTCTACTGGCAAGTCTTTAAGGTGCAAGGCTTCAATCTGATCATGAGTAAAATAAAATAACCTCTATGCAACATCAGTCTGTCTTTATCCTGCACTGCACAACAAATCGTGTCAAAATTAAATATTACTGAACATTTCTGATGCTGTTTGTAAGCATCAGTACACCTTAGACTGAAAAGTAAATGCTGCACTCTATGTTGTTGGGGGAAAAAACTGTGTTTTATTTTGGAAAATTCCTGTTAGCAAATGTGTTGCAGACGTAGGATACCTAGATGAAGAAAAGCTTTAGCCTTAAAAATTCCTTTTTCCTACAACAAAGAATTTAACTGGATTTTAAGTATTCTTTCCTTCTCAGGATATGTTTTGGTACAAATAACTCACACAAAGGCTTGACATCTGGCCAGTGCTTTGTAATGTTCCGGCAAACCCTGATGCAAGCTGTGTGGGTTAAGCTGTGTTCAGACCCAAAAAAGCAATCCAGCGAGTTTCTTCAGAATTGTGCGGTGGTGTGGGAGTGTCACTGAAACGGCCCATTTGTGTGACGTCCTTTTGTGTTCTTCAAACCCCCAATGTAGCACAAGTAGACTTATTTCACAGTAACTGTTTTCTGTTGGATCGTTTATAGATCTCGACATTTCTGACAGCGCTTGAAGGCACCTTCATTTCCTGGAGAAAGAAAAGAAACAAGTGAGACAGATTGACTGTGCTTTGGTGTTTGGCAAACATTTAGCTGTTACACAAACTCTTGGGCAGTTCAGTCCTTCAGTGTTTCATGTTTTAAAACTTTTTTGTGGCATCAATAGAGGCAGTGATGTTTCCTGTTTACTGGACCGGACTCTCGCACCGCCTCAAAAACGACTGACAAGACATGATTGGCCACCGCAGCGTGACGCAGGGTTGTGTTTCTCCAAAAGTCATTCTCAACTCTTCGCCGCAGGCTCTTCTCCCCCCGCCGCAGCCTAAACGCATTACCCCCTATCCACCATCTGACACAGGCTGTGTGAATGCAGACTTAAAGAGAAAAAGACAGAAAGAGGGACAGTCATGGAAGATTTTCACACACAAAAAAGATTCAGAGATAAAATAAAAAGAGATGAGGGGAGATAAATATGCAGAGCCTAACTGACAGGAGCAAAGGTAAACAAATATATATGCATGATAGAGAAGCCGAGGTAGGGAGGCAGATGGAGAGGCAAAGACAGAGGCAAATTTAATGACATCACTGGAGTTGGTTTGTGCATGTGTTGAAAGTAGATGTGAGTGTACTAGAGCTTGTTCTGGGCAGAAGGGAGGGCTGAGAGCGAAGTGGTGACGTATTGTAATCTGGAATACTGAGAAGCCCAGCTGTGCAGAATCTGGGCATAGCGAGGGCTTATGTTACGTCACACAAACACACATAGCCTATCGCGAGTCCTTATGGAACACAACTGTCACTAGGGACAAAGGTCAGGAGGGTTAGCTCACGCGTGTGTATGCTGTGTTTGCAGTTTCTACTCCCTGTTTTGATGTACATCCTCTTCACTACCAAATACCGGTAAATATTGCCTCCACCCACCATCTCCTACTGACACTTTTCTCTGAGCCCTCCTCTTCTTCTGTGCTGCCGTGCACCCTGGGAAGAAAGCAGTAATACCAAATGGAGACGTGGTCAGTCTCATGTTGGGAACCACAGTGCATGATGGGCGATTTAGACCCCACTCTCTGGTAGCAATTTGCCCAGGGTGAAAATAACTCTCTCTTGGACTGGAAATACAGTATGTTTGTAATGCACCTCCACCCAAAGGACTGATGGCACAATCTCTGCAAAGAACAGAGGAAAATACCTATTCCTAGCTCCATGGCCATATTTGGCAATGACTTCAGGAAAAGGAAATAACTTTACCCAAAGCACCCTCCCTTCTTCACTGGTTATTTTTGACCTTCCCCCTACAGTTCCCTTAACCCCAAGCTCCTTTGGACTCCTTTTGATAAAAATCAAATGGCTTTTGTTTTGTTTTACCTTAACGAAATTACTTTTATGGTTTGAAGAGTTTAAGGCATCCCAGCTTCTGCGATGAGTGTTAAGATGCAGTCATGTACTTACATTCACCCCAGTGGTTAACCCATTCGGCAAGTTAAGGCTATGAAAATGAATGTTTATTCACAACTTGCATGACATGTTTACCCTTGGGTCGTCATGAAATAAGGTCATCGAGCATTGTTGCATAATAAGTTGTACGCACCACACATTTGGCGCAGGGGTCTATTAATAGAACACATGTATAAATCCTCTACATTATGTGTCAACATGATTTATTCATCCCATCCCAATACACCTGTGGGTCATTTATAAGAGCTGACAAAAGGTTGGAAAAGAGCTCAATCAATCAACCAGGCCTTTTGACGGATGTCTCAGAGAATATTGATGCCACCAACAGTCTTGCGCTCATTTTCTATTTCTATGCATACAATGATATGTACAGGGTGTGTTGTGATAGATCGTTTACATTTTTTCCGATTATAGCTGTTATGTTTTTAGCCACACGAGCAGCAGAACTCTGAGGATGACAAAGGTTTGGTCAGTTTGTCAGTCCGATGCGTGAGTCAAATATCTCTAACGGATTGCAAAGAAAATTGGTACAGACACTTTTCATGGTCATCAGAGGATTTCGGTCTGAATACTCACTAAAACTACCACTCCACAATGTTAAATAATGAATTAATGTGCTTACTTTTAAGGCTGAAACCTAATAAAGTGTTTATGCCAAGCTTGATTTAGCACCATCTTGTATTTTTTTTGTATGTGTGTTAATGACGGACGACCCGTTAAAACAGTTTCAACCTACTTTAGAGGACCTAAGTGGGCACTGAGTGGTTGGCATGATGCCGGCCTCGTGTCACTGCCTCTCTGGCATTGCATCCTCCTGTTTTCAGCTGTCACCTCCTCCCCATGAGTGGGCACACTGCTGCGAGAGGCCAGATGAGTAGGTTGGTGTTAGAGATAAAGGGGCGGCGCTGTGCTGTCTTCACTTCACACCTGACTGACACACCACAGTGCTTTCATATTGTGCTGCAGCGACTAATTTCACAGTACAACCTTAGGAAAGACGTTTTTTCTTACCCAGGACATTTGCAATTTTAGCTGTTTGGCTGACACATTTCTGCATTAATGCAACTGCAGAATCAGCTAAAATCTCACCAAATATTATGAAATCCATAGTGAAGAAGTGATGCAACATAAACAGAAAATCACATACAGTTAGTGGGAAAATGATATGATTCAGAGTGAAGAGAGCCTTTTAAATATGACAAATGCTAACATCAGCATGCTTACATGTTTTGCATGAAAATGTTAACATTACGATGTAGACCATTAGCAGATCGGCTAATGTTTACTATGATAAGGGTCTGCAGTGACTGTATTTTATGCGGAAGCTGAGACAGTTCAGAGTTGAAAAAGACACGATGGTCCTTTTCTATCGCTCTTTTGTTGAGAGTATTTTAACTTTCTGCTCCATTGCCTGGTATTTGTCTTTGTCAGTGACAAACAAAAATAAAAAGGATAGTTAAAATAAAGGATAGTTAACATGGCCAGCAAGATTGTTGGACATCAGTTAAATTCTCTGACCACGATCTGCGAATCCAGGGTGGTGAGGAAAGGACAAGCAATTTGCGGTGACGGGCCACATTCCCTATTCCAGGCGTATGAGGTGCTGCCATCAGGCAGAAGGTATAGGTTGCTGTCCTTACAAACCAACCGGGCTCGCAAATCATTTATTCCTACCAGCATTACAATACTGAATAAGTTAAGGAAAATAACTTGATCCTTTCCATGTGATAATACTGCACTTTGGTATAATATTAAAATGTCACTGATGATGTGGCACCTTACTATTGATAGCCCACTGGTGCTAATGATACCGCACTTTACTATTTTATAATGTAGAGATATTTGGTGTTGTGTATTGTTGTTGTGTGGGGGGAGGGAGGGTTTAGTGGTCCTGTTGTTGTCTGTTGTCTATGGTCTGTTGTATGTCTGTCTATCTGATGAGCTGTATGGTACAAGATGAATTTCCGAAAGGATCAATAAATGTCTATCTATCACCATTTTAATTTGGTACGTTATCATGCTGACATTGGCTTATTAGCACTGACCACAAAGTACAAGTGAGGCTGATGGGAATGACGGGTGTTTTGCAGGTATTTGGTCATAAACAAATTTATTTGGCCTGGTATTTTCCCCTGATGATGGTGTTACATGAAAAGCCAGAAGATGATACATAATACGTACATCCTGTGCAGGCAATATGTAACAGATTTCATGGCAATCGATTAGTTGTCAAGATATTTCACTCTGAACCAAAAAATGTCAACCTGCTGATGGAGCTTGTGACTGGGATTCATAGTTTTGGAACCATGAATGCGTCTGCCCAATTTAGTGCCAATTAATCCAGTCGACGCCAAGGTATTTTACTGAATAAATAAATAATTTCGCCTGATGATGGAGTGAGAGGAAAACTCAGACAATCGTAATAGTAATTAGAATTCATCCTCTAGGGTCCTTGAATATCCATACCTAATTTCACTCAAAACCAATATTGACAAACTCATGGTTGTATTGGAAAAGAAATCCGGATCAATCTGATAGTTTTTGGGATATTTCAATTAGTAGTCACTAAAGTGGTGGACCAACTGGCCGATCAACTGAAAGACCAGCCGACATTGCAGACCCGTCGCCAGACCTCAGTCTTAAGGGGGGCATATGAAATACATGGGAGGGCACAATTATTAGCGTACAGTACGTATAATTATAATAATCATATACTCTTGTTATACTATTCGCACGTAATAATCACGTTAAACATAACCAACAGCAATATGACCAGGTAGCCTATATAGCCTACAACACATTACATAGAAGCAATGTTATGAATATCCATAAAACACTTGACTATACAACATATTAGATGTAACACCAGAAGCATCTCTCAAACATTGCATTTTAAAGCAGTCAACAGAAGGATATGCATTGCTATGCATGTGCCATGAGACACACATGCACGCACACACACACACACACACACGCACAGAGACTTTGAACCTACCGGTACTTTGAGTGGAGGCAGCATGTCCTCTCTTCAGTCCCTCCTGTCATTTGAAGCTGCATGCTTATTTAAGCCCTTAATAAAGAAGGTCGCGTCCGATGATACAGATGAGAATTTCCTGCAGGCATAACAAAATGCGGAGTTAGTTGTGGTCCAAATGCTGCCCCAGTCGCAGTTGCACTTGACCTGCAGGTCCTGCCAGGCCCAGGCTCCACGGAGCTACTAGCATCAGGCTCAGACTGTCGTCCAGGGGCTCCTTCTCCAACGACAACATCAGGAGGCGTCGGTGTCGTATCCAATTTGGCAGAGGAGGATGTTGGTGGGCTTTTTAACCACTTACGGATATCCATGACGAACTGAAGCGAGTAAAGCCGGCGAAAACTCATCCAGCTTTCAAAAATGTGCGGTAACTGTTGAGCGGCTACACTCACTGACGTAGGCTACGTCACGTCGTAGCCTAACTTTCTTTTTAGTATGGCCGTGATAGGCTGTTGCAGTGTAGATTCCCATCAATCAAACAAAAATCACACCATTGTTTATTTATATTTTTAATGTTTTAATGATAAAGAATGCAACATTAATGCAACACAAAATTAGCAACTATGATAATATAAAATTAAAGTAATTTTTTTAAGAGGTCTGTGCCTCAAGTGGGGGGGCACAAGCATTTTTGGGGGCGGGCCGGGCCCCCTATGGCCCGCCCATAGCGACGGATGTGCGACATTGGGATCCCTAAAGCCACACCACCAGTACGCTAACTAAAAAAGGTGATAGTGTTAGGTCAGTCAATAGCTGGGTCTCCACTCTGACGTAATCTATGCTGCAGTGAATCCTTTGGTCTTTCATGGCCAAATGCAAAGCCCTAACCTGTCACATGAGCCCATTAAAAAGCACATTACACTGTGTTCCTGGGAGAGTCAAGAGATTCTGCCTTGAGATCCTTACATTGTCTCTTTCTGGAACGTTGTGTGTTTGTCAGTGAACAGGAAGAGAGAGGGTGAATAGTGAAGAGTAGGCAAATTTGTGATTCTATGGAAGAAGACTGCATTAGTGGTAGCGGATTATAAAAGAACGTCCTCAAATACTTAATCTCTCTCCAAGAAGGACCACTTTGCCCCCAAGACTACTACTGTACTAAAAGGTTGTGTGTTTGTGTGTTTGTATGGGGTCTGCCTTTGATTCGACCACTTACCATCCTTAACCATCCGTCAAACGTAGTTGCTGACGTCAGCGTGTTTTGTGGTTAATCTCTCCTCGCGTCTTGCGGGCAATAAACATCTGAAGTTGGGAGCGTTTTCCAAAATGCAACCTTCACAATGGGATTTGTGACTCTTTCCTGTGCATTATCAGCACTTCCTGTCATTAGCAGGAAGTCTGGATGTGATTGAAATAGATGGACACCAGAGTGCTATTGACATAGACAGAGACAGTAAGGTCATTATTGCTTTGCCCAGAGGAGAGAGACCTCTCCCAGGTCTCTTAAGTGCTTCTCCTTCTACTTTACCATCATCTGAATCCTCTTGTCACCGCTGGCCCTCTGGAAGACAGGCTCCATCAAAATGAGAGTGGTATTGAGATGTGTCAAAGTCGCAACAGGAGATGCCTGTCATGGTTAGAGAGTTCTGATAGGTTGGTGTCATGGAGAATCACATTCACTGTCCTTGTCAAGCATAAGGGGATGTGAGCAGTTTATCTTTAGTAAACATCTACCGGATTCCTTCATCCACAACCACGGGGTAGGCAGACATTTAGTTTCAAAAAGTTTCCACGCTCCTCTGACTCCTTCATATTAGCAATTGCATTAGCAGCAGTGCTCGCTGCATTCTGCTGGAGGTTTATAACTTGAACATTGCCATAAGGACACCGGGTTTGAACCCATAGTAGTCATGCTTGACTGTGTTTGCGCTTGCAGGCTAGCTGTGTGCTCACATACCATAATTAGCGTAATGAGTTATTTATAGCCAGCTGTGGAATTAGCTGTGGAATTGCCAGGCAGCCTCGGGGCTGATTAAGCCACTTGCCAATCAATTATTTATGGCTTCCTGGAGAAGAGTAGCTTGTCCTCTTTTGTATGCAGCACCATGGCAACACAACAGGAAGCAGAAGGCCTGTGGAGAGGAAGTAGACCCTGTGATAGAATCAGCTGTGCCATCCCTGTCTCCACCAACTCCCCCACTCACTCACATTTACACACAGCGCTCTAATCTAAACCATACTTTTATTAGGAGCCCTCTATGAACTCCCTAGACCCAATAAAAAGGTGTTTATGTTCTGTATTTGAGGGAAAATAAACAAACTGAAAGGATGAAATTAGATTATTCCCAGTTGGCGAGAGGAAATAACTGACTGAATGCAGCATAGAAAGTGTGCTTTTCATCCAGTTACTGTGGGATCAGGTAAACTACCTCTAGATAATGATAAACACAGTAAATGAGATTCTCAGGAACTTCTATTTCACACTCTTTAATTGTTTTGGGAGTGAAAAGTCCCAAGAGAAACTGTATTCCAAGCTTTTATGGTTGTGAAAGGAGAGTTTTCTGCCTTATTCTGGACAAATGTATGGCTTCAACAACAGAAGATCTTCCTTTGCAAAATTGTAGTTCCGTGTGAAACTAGTTTCCTGTCATAATATGATTGCCCATGAGTGAGGATGATTCACTGGCTTGTCAATCTGCCAGCCAGCCAAAGCAGCAGAGTATTTTTTGTAGGTAATGGTAAGGGTACAGAACAGCCCACAAAATCAGTCCCAGTTGAGAAATTTCCTTTCTAAAATGACAGATCACCCTGCAGAAGTCACTTTTACCTGTTAGTATACCTATACTATTAGTCTCTCTCTTTCTCTTTTTGTATGTTCCTCTGCATGTCACCTTTCCTTGCTTCCACACAAACAGATCAGGCCAGACACACCAATCAGTCAGTAAAATAACTAACAGTCCATTGAAAGTGTGCCTAGTCTGTTCTTTTCACCTCTTTAAGTAATCGGACAAAGTCTCCCCTCTGCATGTCAGCGAGGGCAGAGAGGCGCTTTGAGGCAAATTTCAATCAGTCTGTCTCACTCCTACACAGCTAGTTGGCTTCTGGCTGTGTGGGAGGCCCACAGGACATTGCCATGGGCTATATCTTCACAGATCTGCCACCCAAATTTAATCTAAAATCTAAAATCCTCTGCAGTTTTTCCTTATCCACTTTTCTCTACTTATATAAACCTTGTCCCTGCAGAAATTGCTGAGCCTAACGTTTGCTAACTAAATCTGTGCAAAGTTCCCCACACAGCAAACAGCCAAAACAATATACCCAAAATCTGACAGCAGTAGTATCAACACAGGACAGCATTGATTTACCTCCTGTACAAAAGACAGGTATAGTGTGTAAAGGTGTCAGCACTGAGACCAAGATTTTTTTTAAGATCAATTTTTTATATATATATTTTTTTCATTAGACATACAGAACAGAGAAATACAAATTAAACAAGAACAAAAACCATCTCCCACCCCCCACCCCCTGTGGTCTCGAGGAAAACAGAACACATAAACAAAGAGAAATCACACCTTGCCTAGCCACTCTCCTCTATTTCTTGTGGCACTGAGGTCATTAGGTCTGATATTTGTGCTGCTGTGCTTTTACATAGGTTGATAGTCAATGATTTGGCTTTGTTAATCCTTGCTGTAGAGAGCTCAAGCATAACTTTGTCTAGAAAATACGCCAACCACTGTTTCATACAAAGCAAGTGAGGGGGGAGCCAGCGTTGAGCTATCATTTTCTTGGTTGTAGTTGAGCCGGCTAGCCAAATTTTCCTCTGTCTCCCAAGCAGGTGTAATTTAGAGTCGTCATTAAGTAAAAAAACAATTTGACATCCTATCACATCAGATATTATTGATGTTGTTTTATTCCAGAACTCATGCACCTGTTCACACTCCCAGACCATATGCAGGAAAGTTCCAGTTTGTTCAGGTTGACAGAAGGTGCAATAGGGAGTGGGAACCAGGATATGTTTTAAAAAGGTTAATTGGTAAGTCATTTGACAAATTAATGTGATTAATAGACAATCAATCACAAATTAACTAATTGTTGATTATAATATTTCAAGCAAAACTGTTGAACATTTGCTGGTTCAAATGTTGAAATGTGAAGATTTACTGCTTCACATTAGTGAAAATTCAATCTTGTTTTGAACAAGCTATTGAAGACGTCCATTTAGGCTCTAGAAAATAGAGATTTCTCAATATTTTCTCACATTCCTAGACAAAACAATCACATAAAAAATCCAACAGATGAAAATAATGTAAAATATTATTATTAATTGCAGCCTTAATATAATAATAGTATAATATAATAATACAGTTATATGAGAAAATTGATACCTCTCTCATGTTTGTAGTAAATATGAAGTTGCAGCAGCAGCCGGTTGGCTTAGCTTAGTTTAGCACAAAGACTTGAAACGGTTAAGAAAACCACCTCTAATTAACACATTATATCTTGTTTGTCTAACCTGTACACAAACTAAAGTGTCAAAACAACAGATTGTAGGTTTACAGGGTGCATATGTGCAGGACTATCTTTAACTACCAGAGAAACAGAAATGCTAGCAAATCAGCTGCTGCTGTAGCAGCTTCATATGTATTGTACACGTGTTATAAGCATATTTCCCAAAATGTTGAACTATTCTTTTTAAGAACAAAACATATTTTACACAAAATGGGATGAACAAAGATGACCCAAAGGCCTCATTCCTCCTGGCATTCAACAGAAGTAACCTTATACTTTCAATGTGAAACACATATGTATTCTTTATCACTTTCTGACTCTTCTTCTCACTTTCTTTCTCACATTCTTCCTCACTAAGCAGTATATTACTTCACACAGTTGCTCTGGAAGGACATCTGCTTGCCCAGAGACTCATCAATCCCAGCATGCCTGGCTGTTGCCCAACTGTTTTTCCTACCTGCTGTCTACTCATTTGCTGACCAATCATCACTTTCTCATTTTCAGCATTTAGGGAGAGGATGTACACACAGACAGAGTGGATATACAGATAAACATGTACTTCCCATGTGATGACAAAGACACACATTTGAGTATGTTGTTTTTATCAACACTCACAATGCTTTCAGTCTAAACAATACTTCTTGAGAGCAAAACACCCATACAAATCTGAATAAAAGGGTAAGAAGGATAAATATATAAAAAATAAACTCAACATGTTTATTGTGATAGCTTTAAAAGACCATTGTGAAGAGAAAAAAGCTTTTCTCCAAGGATAAACAAATGAATAATGTTTGCGATGGGTAGCTGAAGTAGCTACTGCGACAAATGGTTTTAAAGTGCAGTTTGTGTACCAGAAATATCCTTAAGATGACTACTTTTCCATCTTTCTAGCCTCCAGCCAACATTATTATTAAGGACACAGTTTACAGTGTTTTTTTCAGACTTGTATTGATGTCATTTAATGTCTACCCTTTTTGTAAGAAATTTTCTAAAATGTAGGATATTATTATATGTAGTCCAGGCATGTTTGCCTGGAGCCAACTGTTGGTCATGCACCTGTCCCATTGCTCCCTTGAGCCTCCATAACCAACATACAGCAGGCCTGCACCTGTTGAGGCCCTGACACACCAAGGCGACCCGCGGCCTTCAGTCCAAGTTGGGCCAACGGTGAGCGACCGTTGCCTGGCGTCGACTGCAGTTAGCCGTCAGATTAAATCAGATTTATTGGCTGTTCAGTTTCAAAACGGTAGTGAGGAAAGCAAAGAAACGACTGTGAGAGCGCACACAGAAGGCTCTTCTCATTTTTCATCTCATCTGGTCAATCCAATACACATAAGAGCTGTCAAAACTGGTCAAAAATTACGTCTGAATGTTTCTTCTAAAAAACACATTGTTCAATTTTTGCAGATTATGTCCATATTATGGCAAAAGTACGAGATATACATAACTACTTGTGTCGGTATATTTTAACAATAACATACACAACATAATCTACATATCTGTATATTACAAAATAAAAAAACGTTAATAAACTTATATCCTATACCGTGAAATTTAATATAAAGACCGTAATAGACCTCCATTTCTCTGCACCTTCTGTACCGCTAAACAAAACTCTTGTCACATCGTGGAAAGCAAAATTGCTATCACCAGATGAGTTTCTGTAACCAGTGTAGGATAAAGACATATTTTGTGGGTGGAATTGGCAAGCTAACATTAGCAAACTAGCCAGCAGCTGGCCGTTCGGGTTTGGTCCCTCCATTATTAATTATTTGCTGAGAGAACAGATGACAGCCGCTGCTGATTTGGGCAAACATTGTTTACTGTGGGTATCATAGCAACGTTTGTATCCGGTTTCCCTTTTTGAATGACGAATAGATTACTGCCGCCTGCTGGTATGGACAATTATTTTCTTGCAACACATGCAGCAGAATGTACGTGGTAGTTGGCCGTCGGCTGTGGTCTCTGCGGTGTGTTCAAGTGCAAATTTTTGGCCAAGACAAAGGGGACAAGGGCCGACATGAGGCGACGCCACAGTCGGCCTTCGACGCCACTAGTTTATAGTTTATTTTTTTCTACATTTATGTGTCATGCTGCTTTACAGCCACTCTATCTTGTTCGTCTTGACCATAGTATGTTTACTTTTTTTATTGAGGACCTTGCAGTCTTGTCTGCTCCCACCATGACTCCCACGCTCCTTCATCTGGTGTAAACGCCATTAAACAAACAGACCTGGAGTAGCAGAGTTGTCTGTGTTTGATTGTAGCACTGTATGCAACTGCAGTCTGAGAACATGCCAGATTTAATTTAGTTTGAACTCCGAGACATACTTTTTCACATTTGTCTTGAGCCCCTTTCACACATGCACTGCAACCCTGAGCTAATCTTGACATTACCCGGAGGATCTGAATGTGAGAACAGAAATGTCCAAATCAGCTGGACCTGAAATTAAATGGACTTTACCCTGCCAGCTTCCTAGTACAAAGTCTGTTTAATGTCCGTTTGAGCCCATGCATGATTAGAGCAGGTCAGGGTCCGCAGAATTCATGCGGCTGGCGTGAAACCCGGAAGAATACAAACATCCTATAGTAAAGAAGAAGGGTCATTTACACGAAGACGGCAACGAAAATTCGGGAACATCTTTCAGTAAGGGCAAACGGCGAAATCGGCAGACAAATTCAAGGAACGGCAAGAGACTCAGCTAGTTATGACAAGATTGAGATTCTCTCACACCGAAATGTCTTTGTGTGCCTTGTTGCCTGTCCAGAGGTGTCAAGTAACGAAGTACAAATACTTTGTTACCTTACTTAAGTAGAAATGTTGGGTATCTATACTTTACTGGAGTAATTATTTTACAGCAGACTTTTTACTTCTACTCCTTACATTTTCACGCAATTATCTGTACTTTCTACTCCTTACATTTTAAAAATAGCCTCGTTACTCCTATTTCAGTTCGGCTTGTTTTCATTCCGGCTTGTCAAAAAAACACACAAAAAAAAAAAATATCCAAATAAATCGCGCCATCCGGATAGAGTGAATTTGATTGTGGTTGGATGAGAAGTACAAAAATATACCATTCCGAAGCGATCCATCGCACCTGCACATGACACAAATCACATCACACTCCAGCAAGGAAATAGCAGACGTATGTAGCAGAGCCCGTCTACCTTATTAGAAATTCTCTGTATGTAGCCTAGTACAAAGATGTCCGTGGCAGAGACTCAAGAGAACTCGAGCGAAATGTCCCAACCAAGCACCAGCGAGGAGGTTAGTAGCCAGGAAGACCAGCCAACCCTTCTACATCCCTGGCCGTACCTGGAAGAATTTTTTGAAATGGTTGGATGCAAAAAAAACTCCTTTCAGATGCGCTGCAACATCTGCGCACCCAAGTACCACAAGCTATTTTTTTCCAAAACTCACCGTCTAATTTGAAAAAGCGTATTGATATTATTTTTTTTCCCCCTTACATTACTTTTACTTTTATACTTTAAGTAGTTTTGAAACCAGTATTTATACTTTTACTTGAATAAAAAGCTTAGATACTTTTACAAACTGGATACTATTTTCAAACCCTGGTATACATCTACCTGAGTAATGAATGTGAACACTTTTGACACCTCTGTGCCTGTCCACATTTACTTCTACGCACACACAGACTCACGCACACACTGCATGGCCTTCGCCCATTACATCATGTTTCCATTGCTCAGTGAAAGCCGACCTGTATTATGTGCAGTCGTTGTCACTGAGAGACATATGAACAGTGTCTTGTCTTTTGTTACTTATATCTCTTCCCTTGTGCTCTCACCTTTCTCCACAGTCGTGGTTTTGTGGAGGCAGTGAGTTTTATTAGATGGCATTTTTCTTTAAAAGAAATCTGTGACAAAAGTTAGAAAATTGTTTCACGTTTGAATATTTGGACCATGCAAAAGCTCCTAATGATTATTTCATTAGTTCATTTTCTGTCATTGATTATTGCAGCTCTAATAACACATCAAATATTTGTATTAAATCTCTCACAAACACCCACAGCCCTGTGACTCTTTTTCTATTTCTATTCTGAATTAATTTCCATATTTGCATAATCTCATTTCTGGGATTAAGCAGCCACAAAACCATAATAACTTATGTTTAACTTGATTAACTTATTTGTTTATAAGATGTTTAATATATTTGCGAGCATTTCATTTACGTCATATTTGCTTTTTTCCCTGACTAGTCATAAGCTTGCCTCGCAGGGCTCCACATTAATTACTGATCAATAACCACCCAGACAGCTTTAAAGGAGGCCTGCAAGCACACACACAGGCACACACAAACACACATTCCTCCTGCTTGTTTTATCCAATTAAATCCTTCATAAAGATTCCAAGGCAAGTGTATAATAGGAACACAATATCTCGGCAGTCATTATCCGAGCCGAGTTGGCCTGGTTCTCATTACCTGGAGACCGCAGGAGCTGCCAGCACTACACATACTATATCTCTCTCTTACACACACACACACACACACACACACACACACACATTTTTTTAAACTTATGGCTAACTACACACTAATTTGGTTAAAAATGTGGAAAATGCCCATTGTCAGCACAGCGGCTTGTAAAATGTCCTCTGAATTCCCATATCAGCAGCTGACAGTCATGCATAGGGGGAGGAAGGGTGCAGTCACAGAAATGTTTTTCATATGATCTGTACTGTGTATTTCAGCAACCACAATGTGATTGTATTTTGTGTGTGTGTGTGTGTGTGTGTGTGTGTGTGTGTTTTTTCTGTCCTGCCCTGACGTACTGTGAATCTATTGGCTTCTGTTGATACAGATTTATTTTTAGCCCTCTATTCACACTCACACAGATGCACACACACAAATATCTATTTGCCCTGACCATTGTTTTTTTTTTTCACTATGACACAGACTGGAGACAGATACTACCACTCACATGTACTGTATGTAAATGTGCAATGGCACAGCACACACACACACACACACACACACACACACACACACACACACACACACACACACACAAACATTGTAATGCATTTGAGGTGGAAAGTGAGCAGCCCTGTTCATTGCCTTGGAAACGGCAGGCTGGCTGGTAGAGGTGGTAGCTCTGCAGCGTAATGATGTTATCACTGGACCGGGGTCAGTTCAGGGCAGACCCCTAGAGACCTACTGTACACACACTCAAACACACACACACACACACACACATATACACACATACACACACACACAATCATGCTGGCTTTATGGACGGAAAAAGGTTTAAATCTGAAAACTGGATTTTTCCCAAAAAGAATGTGTGACAGCTGCAGCCTGAATTCTTGCGGCAGTATCAGCAGTGTGCTGTAACTGACAGTGTGCATATCACTAATCTATATAAAGGCATATTTAAAGTGCTTCTTCACATCTTCAGCTATAAGTTCCCCTGAAAAGTCTTTATATTCACTCACGCATTAAAATATAGAAATGTCTTATTTTACTATAGTGGTAACATTTACCGTACAGTACAACCAACTGCTTTTAATTATTCACATAATTGGTCATATGTAGTATACCACTTTATATATTTATATTATATATTAAGAATACTGGAAACATAATTTATTACTTTATGGGGATACATATTATATATCCTTCACAAAGTTTGTATTTAAATTGCATTTGAAGATAAAGCAACTTATATATTACGTTTGCATTCTTTTCATAGCAGATTAATTCCCAACCCCTCCCAACACACTGTTTAAAACCATGAAACTTTGAAAATAATGTCCTCAATACACTGAATCAACATCTGTTTGAGATAGAGATTGAACGGGTCGCAGGTTAATTAATCAGGTGATTGATAGAAATTCAATCTGCAACAGTTTTGATAAATGATTAATTGATAAAGCAGTTTCTTTACGCAAAATGCCAAAAAGCACTTCTTACATCTTAAGAAATATGAATATTTGCTGGTTTTCTTAATCTTCTTTGAGAGTGAACAGTTTTTTTTATAGACCAAATATTTAATCAGTTAATCAAGAAAAAAATCTGATTTGGGGATAGAGTTGTCATATTTACATCTATTGCACTCTTGATTTACGAGACGTAATGTATTTGGCAGAGCGGTAGCAGAGTTTTAGAGGCAAAACTAGCTGTAAAAACCCAGCGTAGAATGTAAACGTATAAAAATGAGTTTTCTTTAATTCTCTCAGCACCCCCACTTTCACTCCCTCTCTCTGACACCCGTCTGCAGACTGCAGTTCTGTGCAGCTGCTGGGGAGCGCAAGCTCTCTTTTTTTTAAATGAGTCGTGAAACCAACAGCAAACCCCAACTTTACTTTTAATGAAATAAAGCAAAGAGAAATGTTCTCCCCTCGTCTTAAAATGGTCAAAAATCAATACTAGAGTAATCTACTTCCTTTTCCTGCTGCTGCAATAAATATGCAGAGGAGAATCACTCTGCACAAAATCATCTGAGAAGTGTGAATTGTCATGACCAGGGATATACCCATGTAGACTGGCTTGGTTTGAATTTCCAAAAGGAGGGTTGAACCCTTATCAGACAACCCTAACCCAAACCTGGTAGGTGGTGTGAAAGAGGTATTCCTCACCCATCGCCCATCCCCACAGCTGCACACTGTACTTGCCAGTTCTCATGTCACCACAGAGGTAACACACATCAGTGATTGTGGTCAATTCACATCCAATTCACTTGATTCAGAATGTAAACCAAATCTGGTGTTTATGTGCTGCTCACAGAGGCATTGATTTCTGATTATACCTCTACAAACTGATCTCCATGCCAGCCCTCATCCCTGCAATTCAACATTCCTAAATAAACTTTTTCTCCTAATCAACATTCTTTCAGTCACAGAGGCTGAGTTCCTCTAACTAAGACACTTCTCTCACTCTTTCTCACTCACCACCCATTTTCTCTCTCTTCCTCTTTCTCTCTCTTTCCCCTAATAATAGTGCCCTTGGCCTCATTATTGTACAAAGTGTGGAAGATGGTCCGTCCCTTTAAAGGTCCAATGTGTAGGAATTTCTCCCATCTAGCGTTGAGATCATATATCAATATCCTTTTTCTTTTTCTGGTAAAGGAGGAGACTCCTGTTCCTGAAATTTGGATTTTGAATACGTGTGGTCCTCCATGTTTCCTTCTTCAAACTTGCCGGGGCCGGGAAGCTACGATACCCATTAGCAGCATTAGCAGCACCTGTGAGTTTATCATGTGACAGGGAATTGTTGGGTCTTTGTAAATTATGGAGTGTGGTTTAAACCTACTCTATTTGTAAAGTGTCTTGAGATAATTAGGGCCCGAGCGCCGACAGCGCCGTAGGCCAATGAAAGGCAAATGATTCGCCTTTCTGAGGGGTTTTAACATGTGTTTGTGTGTGTGTGTTGGAATGATAATGTTAATGTGCCATGGGCATGTGTCTCTTAGTTATTTATAAAGTGTTTTGTGCTCAAGGGTAGGCACAACCCCCCCACCCTCCTATCCTGTTACATTCGTGTCCCAGTGAGGACACAGTACACACTCCTGTTGCTTTCCAGGGTTGTCTTGCGTCTGTCAAAAAACCTGCATTTAGATATATATAAATAAGTCCTGTCCCTCAGTGTGAAGATTGTTTGCCTCAATAGTTGACTGTTACACCAGCCTTCAGAGTTTTATTGTTGAAATTAATTCAGATCTTTGTTGGTGTGCGTGTCAGCTAGACTAAGAGAGGTGTGACGTTGTGAGTGAGTGATGCTACCTTTGATTCTATCACAGGGGTCACATCCTCTCTACAGGCGCACTGCTTCCTGTTGTGTTGCCATGACGACGCTGCATACAATAAAGGACAAGCTACTCTCTCATCCTTGAAGCCATAAGCTGTGTTTGCCTTACACGTTACCACTTGTAAACAAATCCACTGAGACAAATGCGCTCACACACACACACACACACACACACACACACACACACACACACACACAGGAGTAGTGATCATACACACATTTGCTCTGCTTCTATTCAGTTATAAATACTTATGTGCACCAAAACAGCAGCACATATTACATTATTGCAACACAAGACACTCATCTAGTTACAGGTTTATATGATCAGTTAAGCCATGCTAGCCAGCCTTATTAACTTACTAGAAAATAGGTCAGTATATTGAGATATTCACCAATCACATCACTGTGGATTACCAGATGCAGCCACAGCCCATCGAGATATTAGATATTGAAAATTAACCAGGGGATTTGGTAACAATAAAAACGATTCTCATGATGTGTCACGTGTGTGCATGTGTGTGATTCTCACCGCGTCAGAATCTGCAGTGTTGCATGAGGGTGTTATGTGTTTGACACCAAAGTGCTGCCGTGGTTTTTCGGTCTTTTTGAAGACAGGAGACATGGGAGCTAGAATTCACAGGCAATCTGTTTCGCCCATTTGTCGAAACTTTCAGTCTGTGTCAGTGAACGTGAAAGATTGCAAAGAACAGATCAAACATTTCACACAGAATAATGAAATAATGGTTGTTCTGCTAATCATAATCATTCTTCCGGCATGTCAGCACACACAGACAACCACTAAAAGCCCCTTATTCAAATATCACCAGCAGGGTTTATCAGCGCCCAGCAGAACAAGATTTGGGTTGTAATAGATGATTCATGCTGATACTATCACTTATCAAACATAAACCATAAACTCAAAATCATATACTATAGTATTTATATTGTACTGCATTGCTATTGTGTCAAATAAATGTGTGTAGGGGGAGGTGGCTGCTTTATTGAGGTTGCTGTGCAGGGAGTAGTTAAGCTCAGGGATGTAAAGCTGTCTCTTAAAACTGAAATTAAATTACCTGTAGGGGTAAGCAGCAGTGTGTCTGTGTATTTAAGTGCACATGTGTTTAAGTGAGTGGGTATCTGCAGCTGCTGCATAAGTCAAGCCGCTCTATTCAAAGGTCGAAGCAATCCTGTCCTTCCCTCCTCCTGGTTCGCGTCCTTCGCTGCGTCGGTTTTTGGGGATGGCGGGATGACTTAACTTTAACAATGCTCATTTCCAACATGAGAGTTGCTGTTATTTTCCATTAATACATTTAACAGAAGATTTAGATTTAAACAAAATATCCCCACCCCTGATGTGCCATCCATGCCTACCCACAATTCAGCTGGTGTTTCATCTAAGGAGAAATTGACCCAAGGGTGCTGCCGCTGTTGGGTTATTCTGCCTGTGATGACTCATCAATCACTGTCAGTAGTTAAACATCCAATCAGAGGGACCTTGCCTATGTCACGTACAATCCGATTGATGGGAGAATTTTTCATCTTCCTGTTTAATCAGACTGAAGATGTCAAATATCTCTTCAGCCAAAATATTTCATCTGTTCAGGGCCAAAAAAGGGCTTTGCCACCTATGGAGTGGTTTGTCTTAAATAAGTTAATTTAGAACAGCTAATGGCTATATTTTCAAACACGTTGATGGTTCTCATACTGCACACAGATTACAGATCCACACGTTGCAGATGGTCTTGCAAAGAAAACAGTGGTAGTAAAGTATGCATATTTGTCAATACACACACATACATGTGCACAAGAAGATATTCAGTTTTTCAAGTAAAAAGCCAAATATTTTCTGGTTTCAGACTCTCAGATGTGAGGATTTGCTTTTTGCTATATATGACAGTAAATTCTGTCTATCTATCTTTGGGTTTTGGACTGTTGCTCTGAAAATGATGAGGGAGAGCTTTAGCGAGTGTGAATGTACATGTGCTGTATTGTTTTTGTCTTATGTCTCGAGGACCCCCTCGAAAGCGAGATGCTTCATCTCAAGGGGTTAACCCCCATAACAATAGTTTCATCAAGTAAGTTATCTGCAGAGTAATAGAACATAAAAAATGGCTAGTTTCAGCTCATCATGTAAATAAATGCAATCATTTAAAATGACCAGTGGCGTCGGACTGGGGGTAAAACCAATACTGATTACCAGGGCCCAAGGGGAGAGAGGGCCCTTGAAAAGTATGGAATATATTTTATTTTACCTGGAGATTTTCATTTCCTAATTAAATTTCATAATGCATGTCAGATGAAATGTAAAGCTAGTGTATTGGCTGAATAACTTGGTTGATTGACTGACTACATTTTGTATATAAAAAAAAAGACTATCTAAGGTCTCACCCACTCCTTGCTAATGCGCCAATGGTTTAGTCCATCTGCACACATTTTGTTTATGTTAGTTCAGTTGAGCGTCTGGTGGAGCGTAAACTTATGCTGTAGAAATGTCTTTCTCAAAGAAAGCCAAATCATGCTACCAAAAAAGAAAGGAAAGACAGGAGAAGGAGAGAAAACAAAATGAGGGGAAACAATTGGTAACTGACTTCTTTTCAAAGAAAGGTGAGCACAAACTAGAAAACGAAATCCATCGTGCTAAACTGCTTGAATATCTCCGCGACCGTTAGTGCTAAAAATGGACCGAGACAACCCATTGAAAGAGCAGAACATACACTTTCAAATAATAATTTGGTTATACATGTAATCTGAGGTAAATGCTAAATAAATAAACTACAATAACAATGCTGTTTGCATACAACACATCATTATAATAGCCTAATTTGAAACATGTTTAATTTAAAATGAATAGGCTATAATGTCTATAATCAGCAATAATAGGCTAATCAGTGTCATAGGTAGTTTGGTACCTCATCGGTAGATACATATCATGTCAACATTATGGTTATGTCAGATTTAGTAGAAGCAGATGTTAACATTGTGAAACACATGGCCCTCAGTTTCAGAAACTGTCACACCAGGGAGTGGAGTAGCAACAGATCCCTCATCCTCCTCTTTGGATTTGAGACAAGGTGAGCTTATATCAAAAGCAAACCATGTTTAGCCATTTTGACTGAAAGGTGTTAAGTAACACTAACATCTTAGTGTGTTTTACTATATTAGGTTACACTTAGGATAAGAGGTTAATATCAAATGTATCCTTCATAGAGAAAGATGATAAGATCTGATTGATTTTCTTTTGGGAGGGGGGGGGGGGGGATGGGGGCTCATCAGGACTGCCTATGCATAGCCCAGGATCTTTTGCTACGCCCCTGAAAATAACCACATGGGGACTTCCGGTCTAAAGATGTAGGAGGTAGATGTGCACAGTGCCGCTCTGCTTACTACTTTCAGTTTAACTTACTTGTGCCACCATTTTCAGTGAGTTTGGAATCTTAAACTGTGTCGGGGGGACCAGCTTTCGAATGCTTGCAGAAATTAGTTTAACCACTCATCTGGGTAGTTAAGTGCAACCATAAAACTACTGCATGGATTAAATGTTAATTGAAATATGTGCAAATATTAATTTGGGAAGTAACGCACACTTTACAGAATGACTAATAAAATTAAAAATGAGTAATCCACTAATCACCTAAAGATGTACGAGTCAAGGCCAGCAATGACTAAAACATAGATACCCCAACAGTAAAAAATCCAAACGGCTTTCAAAATGACTAATTGCGTCAATAGATGTTGTATTTAATGCATTTGGTTATCTGCATTCCTGTACTATGCAACAGTATTAGGCTATGTTGTGAATGTGCGACTCAGTCAAAGAGTACTAATGAAGCTCAGCGCAAATTCTTTCAGGAAGACGTCATTACCCCAGTCACTACTCCATTCTTAAATCAAATCAGCTGTTCAAGAAGTGACGTGTCAGTTAAACCAATCAGACTCGACCATGAGATTCAAGGGCCAATCACAGCCTTACAACTCTGCTTTAAATCTGTTCTCTCCTTGTGCTGTCAGCTGTCGTTTTCAGGCAAGGGCGCTCTCTTCCCCTCCTCCCCCTGCCTCCGGTAGTTGTGTTTCTCCCGGCTGACCGCTCCGTTGCCTCTTCGGTCCAGTCTCTGGTCTCTTCAACGCCGCCACCAGTGTCTGGCCTCCATCGGGGGTTATGTTCCTATTCCCTACCCCTTTAAGAAGATTAATTCGATGGAGTCCAATCTCCAAAAGACTTTGTACATTCAATATCATACAGTTGTACAATAAATATTTTTGCATATCTGCAAACGAAGTCTCTCCTGATTGAAATGAAGTGCGTCACAAGAGGAATCCATTGGGGTGCAGCCACACAATGTGTCATTCAAGATTTGGGAAGTTGATTTACAGAAATCATTACCCTGACATGACACTAAATGTGCAATCTAAGGGTGTCAAATGGAAGTCAGATTTCATGGACTTCATTATCAGTGCCGCAGTAGAAATTCAGATTAAGATTAAAGAAGATTAAATAGATTATATACAGTATATGGTAAAGTTATACACAAACATGAAGAAGGCTTAAAATACTGTTGGATTCTAAGTATAGTGTTGCTACTATTGCTGTTTCATATTTATACTGTTTGTGACCTTAAGAGCATCTCATATGTACAGAGAACCACATATGGCCTTAAGCACTCATGCATGTTTGAAGAGCGGAAAGCTAATAGTCACACTACAGCACACATGTTTATCAGGTGCAGTCTGTAATCTGAGGACTGCTATAAACTTTGGTTAGTCAAGATTATTTCTGTTTTATCAATAAAAAATTGATCACAAAAAAAGGATTATTTCTGTTTTGATTGCAGTTATATAGAAAAGTAGAACTGTGGGAGTTGGGAGTGAATCAGACATTTCTCTGCCTGTGTTAGATATTAATACTTAAGCTGCCAACTCAACCAAGTACGCTGCATTTTCGTCAAGATTTCAACCCATTCATTAGAATCAACAGAAGCTGTATTTAAGTGTCCCTTTTTAATATATGCAGACAGTTCCGGTGCCTGCGTGGCTGATATAAATCGTATGAACTGATCAGCAATCTGTTGTCAGGTTTGGTCAAAAAATGTAGCGAGTTTATGAAACCTGAAGCACATTGAGGCCTATGGTTTCATGCTAATACTGGGATAAGTATATATCTCCCAGGTACACACATACAGTAAAAACATGCACAGAGGAAAGTATTTGTACACACATTTGCAAAATTGTCATACACAAGATAACCCATTTCATCATACGTTTGCTTTTTATGTTGGTGAACAAAACATTAAGACTGTGAATCTTTCAGTTTACCAGTTACAAGCCTAAGATGTCACAGTCCTCCACAGCTTTCTCTGCTAAACATCACAGGCTTTTTGTGAATGACTGTCCTATTGTTACAGTTTGCTTTTTATCTACCGAGCCGTGAATGCATCCGCTTGTTCCCTCTGTCTCTTTCTTATTTTCCCTGATAGTCACACTCACTCTGTACCAGCACCTACTTCTCTCCGACTGACTCACGAGTCATATGCTCACATGGTATTGTGCTGCCAGTGCAAGATCGATTTTCTGGCAGATGTGTGCCTACACACACACAGCCAAAAGCTTTGCTATGTAATCAAACAAAGTAGGTTGGAAATCCTTTTTACTTTCACACCTAAAGGTTCATCAGCTCATGGCCAACTCACTGATGACATTACCTCCAGTTTTGTGTACCTGCAGAAATCAATCGACGCTTAGAAGTGTGGGAGCTCTAATTAAATAAATAGAGCGCATCATTGCCAGAGTTGGGGAAGGGGACGTGGATGATGAGGAGAATGGGGAAGAGTGCAGAGGGCAGTACAATCTGTCTTTTCGGGATCCCACCCTCGATGCAGCCCTGAGTCACCCTCTGAAACACCCTCTGATACACATACACACTCTCTTTCTCGCAGTCCATCAGGTGTGTGACTAAGCATGCTATTGTCAGTGTGATTGAGGATGAGCCTCACAAGATTACTAGACCCCCCCACCCACCATCCCTCCTACACACACACAGAGCCATCCCTGTTTCCCATCTGTCCCTCTCTACTCATCAGACAGCAGTGTCGCCTGTCAAAAGTGCTGGTCATTGATTGCTACTGTAAGGTGGGATGGGCCCTGCAGTATTGAATTTCAAATGACTGCAGTGAACTGTGGGGCTGGTGTGGGTAGTGGCAGCTGTTTGGGTACAGTGCTCCCTTTGTAGGGGCCAGCTGACTCAAAGATCTCATCGTGAACAGTTAATACTTAGCTGTTGGATCCCAGGCTGATTCATCCCACCCAATTCAAATTATGAACAGTATAGCTAAATTTAAGCCTGCCTTTAAAGATTTTGGACTGCACTTCCAAGTATGGGGACCCAGAATAGACATATTGAAAAATGAATAGTCCAAAATGAAGCAGCAGACTTAACTTTATTCTTACTTTTAATCCCTAGTATGGGTAAAGCTCCCTAAATACTGGACACTTACAATTTTCATGATGCTGTAAATGACCACTTCTTACAAACCATGCAGACTTTCTGTTATACATTTTAATCTGAAGACATTTTTGAGCATCTCTTTAATTCAATTCATTTTTTCCTCATGGACTGAGTATCAGAAGCTTTTGCAATATGTAGCTAAACAATGAGATTTAAATCTGCAATAACTGATATTTTTTTAGCCACTTGGCATAAACAAGTTGTGAACACAACACTGACATATTGTCCCCTTTTAAGATATGGCAGACTTGTTAGCAAACAGTTCCAGCAGTTACATAGCAACATTAGCTTTCATTTGAAGTCGTGTTTCTGGCCATCTGGAGAAAGTATCCACTGTCTTTTAGCTCTGTTTTTGTCTCTATCAACTCCTGAGGGAAATATCTGGCTCTTCAAATACTCTATATTCACCAGTTAGTCGCTAACTGTGTCTGTCTGCTGTTTGGTGCTGAGCAGGCAGTGTACAGTCGGTTTTTGGGGCTTTTTCGCTGAAAACAGCTGCCTGTAGGTTTTTCAATACAAGCGACTTCTTTCACATTGTAATTTGATACATTATTATGAAAATATGGATTTTAGACAATTTTAAAGTGATATTGCCTGTGGCATTACCACTTAATTTTGGGTTCAATATTAGTTCAATTAGAAGAACATAAAACCAGTGTCCGGGTGAGCATCATGTCCCGTGTGTTCTGACAAAGGTTTGTTGGCTGACAACAGGAAAAAGAGAAGGAGGAAAAGGAGGCTAAGGCCGAAGAAAGTCTCCATGACCTACCGCATCCTCAGGTTACTCACCAGACTCATCCATTATTGCTGGCCCTCATCCATTATGGATGAGCAGGTACAATGCCACATAGCTCCGGAACCGACGCTCCCAATGCTCTCCTCTTCCACCACTAACGCCACTGCCATCACCGCCACTGCCCTGCTGGAAACATCCACCACCCTGGAGTGTCTTTATCATCTCTCTGGGCTGTGACCTACATAAACAAGGAGCAGGAACAGCATCTCGGGGAGATGAAGGAAAGATGGGATGGTGAGACAGAAAACAAGAGGAAGGAAGTGGAGGATTGAAATGACGCAGAGCAGTGATTGAACTGGAGGGTTATAAGAGGAGGGAAAGTATGTGATGATTTAAAACTCCTAAAACAAGCCCCCACATGTATTGTATTCTGCTTGGTGTTCTATCAGTTGATCGTTTCCATTTCACATCAGCACATCACAGTTTATACCTTGATCAAACAGTCTATTCATAATGATAGCAATTAGGAGCTACTAAAACTGGCCCTTTGCCTGCTTGCAGCATATCCAACATGAAGTTACAGATAATAACACTAATGATGACTTGCAGCCTCCAACCAGAGTCTCCTTCTCTGTCCTTTTTTCCCTTTTATAGCAAGGAGTTCCTCGATGCTACTGCTCTGGGGAATGTATTCAGTCATTGCTCCCCTGCATTTGACAGTCAAGAGGCACTTGTTTGACATTGGGAAGTAAACTAGAAATAACCCATGTTTTGTTCCAGCCTGGAGCACATCAACGGTCTTGGCTAATGTTAGCTTGCCAGACCTTGAAAACAGCTGGACGTGCTATTATTAAAGGAGAGCTAAAAAACACCTTCAGCAGAATATTTCTCACATATAATCTGAAAGTATTATATTTTAGTGGTACCATCACAGATAAATAAATGTGTTAAGTATAGTTGAGGCACTAAACTTGCCAGTGAGTCTCACAGACACACAACAAGTTGTGAAAGTATTCTTTTAAGATCTTGATTTTAGCCAAGCTATGATATGGTTTTTAGTTTGTGGAGGAATATATGAAGCCAGACTGACACAAAATTGTGTCATAACTTCCTACTCACAGGTTTTATTTCTACAACGGCAGTCAGTGCTCATTAATAGCCATGTGTCCTGCCAAGGTGTCCTTGAGAGAGATCCTGTAAGTCACTGAGGACAAGCTTGTCAGATAGATGCCTGAAATATTCATGTAATATATCCCATCCAGTTCTGGCTCCCTGTGACAACTCTGCCCACTCTCTCCTCTTTATTTCAGGGCGAGGGTAGCTCCAACGTTAGCTCAGAGTTGCCATTACTTATTTGGACTACGTTCTCATGGAGAGACTGACTGTTCTGGGTGTTTCTGTAACTGGGCTATTGAAGCTGAAAGTAGGGTAGCCCTTAACTAGGCTATGAGCAGAATACTTCAACTAAGCTTCGTGCCGTCAAGTCCATTTCCCCAAAAGTGAATCTAATTGTCGACTTGTCTAACTTGATGACATGTCGACACTTAAAGGAACTGTTCAACATTTTGGGAAAAATGCTTGTTAAGCTAGATGAGGATATTGATACCACTCTCCTTTCTGTAAAGTAAATATGCAGCAGGTGTGGCATTGTACCATGAAGACTGGACATGGCTAGCCTGGCCCTGTCCAAAAGTGACAAAATCTGCCTACCAGCATCTTTAAAGCTCACTAATTAACACCTTATATCTTGTTTGTTTAATATGCACAAAAATCAAAGTGGAAAAAGTGAACAATTCAGTTTGATGGGGGGTTATGTGCTGGATTATGTGTTGGCTGGGACCAGTATCTTCCTGGAGTGTGTTAAAGAAATAGTCCTTTGGTTTTTGTACGGATTAAAGTGACTATATGTAACTTTTTTATGTTTCTGAAGCTCTGTCATTTTTCATACAATGATCTTAAATGACCTGTAACCGCAAACAAGACTAACAGTGAAAAGAACGCTATTTTTATATAGTTTTTAGTAAAGCCTCTGCCCGGTCCGATTTTTCCAGCGAAGTCACAGAATGATTTACGGCAGGTAGACAGCGCTACAGTAACACATTCTGACGGGTCACAGATCAGGTATGTAATATGTCTATTTCATTCATAAAATAACTTTAGATTGCACGATGTGGTTGTACGTCAGTAGCCTACATTAAATTGCGTCCCCCCCCTTCCATTTAGCGTGGATGTTATATTCCTTTTAGTCTGTGTTTGCCCTACTATTTTCTTTTCCCTTGTCCCCCTGTAACGTTACTTGTGTAAAGCGTCCGTGGGTTTCATGAAATGTGATATTTGAATCTAAGTTATTATTACGTTGGTTGCTACAACAAACTCTTAATGCTCTGGCTGGTGGCAAAGTGACAGTGATAACGTTACCCTGTTTAGCTCACAAGAAATCCAAAGTAGGCTAAGTTACCGTATGCAACACCTGAAATGCAACATGGATCTGTAACTTGTTCTTTTATTGTGAATTAATGATTTTCTGGTTGAGCAAAAAATTCATCGCGACTATATGATCTCCCAGTAACGCTAACTCATGGGTAATACAGCTCCGTAAAGAAAAGACCTTTACGACAGCATATGTGGTAAAAACACTACCGCTTTTGTCCAAAGCAGCCACTAGAATCAACACAAACTGAAAGTTACTTTAAAGCCACTTTAAACAAACGAGATATTCCATGTTGATTAGTGAGCTTTAGAGGTTGGTTGCACAATATATATCGGTACTGATAAATTATCGGCAGATAATGGGAAAATGCTATTATGTTAACCGGCTGATGGCTCCAGCTACATGTATTTACTGTAGAGACACGAGGACGGTATTAATCTTTCCATCTAACTCTCAGCAAGAAATCAAATATGCGTTTTAACCCAAACATATTTCATTAAGCAGAGTCAGAACTAATGGAGTAGGACAGACACTATACCAATAAAAAATGGTTTTCACAAACTTGTACTTCTTCCAAAACATCATAATTCATGCTTCTGACTGGTACAAAGAGTCTTTTCCTGAAAACAGAGTTTATCAGAAAGAAGAGTTGATGGAAAATCATCTTCAGCCCTTCAACATTTCACACCTTTTATTAATGTAATTTTCACCCATTTTTTTCCTTCGACACCGAATGTGTGAGTGGGCCAGTCATCTGCCACAGCAGTATTACTCAGTTCAGCTCACAGGACACTTTGCCGAGCACGAAGAAGAAGAAACAAAGGCCAGTCTGTTTCTATGGTTTCTCACATCTGAGATCTGAGTGGAATTTTACATAGACAAGGCTAATGGATAGACTGCACCAGCCGACATTTAACAAATACCAAGGAGAGGTACGATGATGGAGAGAGCAACTTCACACAGATACAATTGTTAGTTATTAGTTGTGTCATTGTGACTCTCATTAGTGAAATGAAGCGTAGTCATTACATCACAGGTGGCCCAAACACCTTCTCCCCAAACACACACACACACACACACACACACACACACACACTTTTGCCCTCCTGTAGGTCAAAACAGGAAGAGCCTTGACAAACATGCCCTCCCTTCTCCAGGCTCCTGATGCATCACACTCAGGATGGGTCTACACACAGAGCATTGGAAAACTCCTGCCTTGCCCTTCACATGACACACTAACAGAGAGGAAAGTTTCCATTAACAGTTGGACAGCAGCTGAAGGTGGTGACTTAAGAGGAGAGGCTGAAGGACAAGAGAGGAGATCCATAGCAAATTTCTGAGTGAAATTAAAACAAACTGAACGTGTTTAAAGTGATTGATGCAGTCTCGCAAGTAACCAAAGGTAAACATGTCTGTAAAGGATTGATGAAAGGAAAACCTTCACGTCAACCAGATCACCACACAGTCTATCGAAAAGGTCATCTGTACCTAAATAAACCATAGAAAGTTTGTAATTAACTAACAGCAAATGGAAAACTGTAAAGGACCGAGTGCTTTTTCAAATGACTGCTCGGCCTCCTGTGTGTTATGACTCAGAGGAGTTGAACCACAGCCTTGTTGAACCTTGTCAGTGTGTTATGTAATTTAATTGGAGGGCAAGTTGTGTTCTTTTAGTAGTACAAACTGACCAATTCCTGAATTGCAGTGAACCAGGTCGGCAACACCAGTGTGTTCAATCTATAAGATAACTGATGGGTTTGAATGAGCAGAGATTGTTTTGCTCCTTTTGTGTGGGCCTTTTCAAGAAGAGTAATCTGCGCCCAAACCACAAAGCTGAAGCCATCAAAGTATTTAGTCACGCAGCTGATAATGCTCCAAGAGATGAACACAGTTGGTTGTAACCTTGAGCAGTTTTGTTAGAGAACAGTTGAAAGCAATTTCTGCACCCTGCCATCTTGGCAGCCATAGTAGTTGGTAATTTGTCATTTTAACCCACAAAGTAAACAGAGTTGTTTCCTTCTTTCTGTCTCAAACTGACAAACGTTCCCACTCTCTGGTCGCTCAATCAGGAATGGAGAATCAAAGTTATAACTGGCTCTGGTTCTGTCCGGCCTTTCGCTCGCAGTGACTGAGTTTTCCCCAGACAGGCCCGTGGTAATTGGAACAGTGGATTGAAGGGTACGCACACACACATACACATGCACACACAAACCCACACAGGTCATTACATTTACCACTAAGCATCTCCATAAGCCCAAGCAGGCATATCTGACATATCCCATCTGCTATGGTAGGATCATGCTGGATCTGCCTCTTTATCTCGCTCTCTAAATCGGGGTAAGGGGTGTGCTAGTGGTAATGATGATGGGGACATGACATGTAACTAAGGAGGGCTATGATTTTACACACGTTTACGTCTCCTCTAGAGAAAACGTGTCATTGGTTTTGCGCAATAAAATAAAAAAGACAGTTGAAATTCCTGAAATCCTTTAATCCTATAAGGATGAGTGGTTCTTTATGGATTGTGTCTGGTGTTGCCCACGTATTACAGATCCTCCCTATTTTCTCTGCCTCTCCGTCTTTTTTGTCTAAAACCTTGAAAATGCTTGTTTCACATTTCTTGTGCAAAGCTAAGTATTGTTTGAATTTGCTTTTGGTACTGACACCAATTTCTTATTCCTTGACTTTTTCTTGTCTCTCAAACCTCTGAAACCTTTCTCCTCCCTCCCTCTCTCAACTGGACACGCATATGTTCCTTTGTTCTCTTCCTTATGGTAGGATGGTCAAGGCCATTACCTACTCCAGGGCAAGTTGTGTTTATGTGCGCATGTGCATCATGAGTGTGCGCTCACACGTGCTCCAGCGTTCTTTTGCACCAAGAATCATAGGTCTTAGTCTGTAACCCTCCCTCCCTTCCTCTCTTCTTCCCTGTGCCGTCTTTCCCTCCCAGGGGAATAGCCCCCATGCGAAAGGGAAGAAATGGGGTGTAAAGGGCACCGAGTTCCCATTGGATCTACTCCTCTATGCCCCATTTGTGCCCAGTCTATGCCACTCTGCTTTGAATATGGCAAAAGCTCCGAGCCAGCTTGAAGAAGGAAGCACTTTTAATGTGCCCTTTTTCTTGGTCTCTGCACATTCTGTGGGTTAAGCAAAAATCAGATGTGGCCCTGTAATTAAGTTGCCATTAATTGTTTTCCTGGTCCCCGGTGGCACTGCTCACACTTTGGGGGAAGAGAACAGCAGATTTATAGGGCTGATGGGCTCCACGCCTAACTGAACAACTAAACACAGTGAAAACGCTTCTTAATTACTGCCTGTTGCCATAATCACCCAAAGTCACCTCTGCCAGAAAGCTAACTAGCCCTCACTGTCTGGCTGCATTTAAGCACACACGTTTCCTCTCTTTTATAATTTATAATTTGTCCCTTTTATCCATTAATCATGTATCAACACAAAACACCCTAAATGGTTACTTTTTCTTACCATGTGTATATCATTTCTTTTTAGCAAACTTTGTTTTTTAACTTAAAACGAACAAAGCTATGGTTTGATTCTGCAATATTTCAGTCTTGTATGGTTTATTTCTCACATTCATTCATGTTGGACTAATGGCGGCATTTTCCACAATTCTAAATGTGGAATCTCAGGTGGTTTCTCTGCCTTGGCCATAATTGAATCAAGACTATTTATATGCCCTACATTTTATGACATGTAAGTGTTCACTGGCCTCAATGAAATACACTTGCCAGCTCCGACGCTAGCTGAGCCAAATGTAAATGCAGAAGATATCGATGGAAAACACACCATGGAAAACATTGTGTCCTCGAGGGAACTGGCACTACCCCCTCAACCTCGCTAACACCCTTCTATAGCTCTTCTATGACTTCAGACACACAAGTTTATATGGCGCAGGCATACTATTATCATACACAGTCTATTCCACGCACACACCCTCATATTGGGCTGGGTGGGTCTCTGTCCTGACAACGTCTAACCTCAATGGGCACTTGAGGTGAATAATTGTTTGCAAATGGAAACTTGGCCAGATAATCTTAATGCTGCTGGCTCAGGGCTGAGTAAGACCACTGTCTCTCTTTCTCTCTCTGTACACACACAGACACACACACACACCCTATGTGCACACACAGCTTTTGTTTTACCATCTCTATTTCCAGTCCACACTTATTTGCTGATTCTTTAACAATTACTCCTTGTCTGTGCATCTTCTCCATCTTTCTCTGCCTTTTTCTACAACTTCTGTTTCTCTTCTTTTTCCCTACACTACTCTTTTCCCAACAACTCTGGCCTTTATCCTTCAGGCCATTCACCTCTCCGTGGCTGCCCTCGCCAGTGCCTGCAGTAAATTCCAGGGGTAGTTGGAAACACAAACATGCACAAGCCTAGGGCGAGCAGCTGAGTCATGATAGACCCCTCCTTACCTTCACCGCACCTACCACCACCACCTCTCTCTCAGCTTTCCTTCACACAAGAGGTCTTTGTGTGTGTGTGTGTGTGTGTGTGTGTGTGTGTGTGTGTGTGTGTGTGTGTGTGTGTGTGTGTGTGTGTGTGTGTGTGTGTGTGTGTGTGTGTGTGTGTGTGTGTGTGTGTGTGTGTGACTGCTTCACAAGTTCTCTGTTCTGTTCTCTCTGTTCAGATCTTCTCTTAGATGTTTACCTGCATCATAGGTGTAGTTCATGTGTCTGTGTCTCCAGTAGTCAGCAGAATTTGAGTGTTAATCATATAATTGATGATTCCCCCAGCAGACATAAACCAGTGTTTGGACTCTTGTGGATTTCAGGACAAATGTGATTACAGTAATTATGGCAGACTAATAATGTGTTAGATAAGAAAGGTTTGTTATTACAATGTGCGAGACCCATTCTTAATATAAACTTTGTCTGAATGATATAGCTACTGTCCTGCTTGAACAATAGGTCTAAACAGTACTGTACTAACCAGGTAATGCAGCCCTTCCAACACCAATGCCAAGACAATGACACATTCTCTAGATAAACTAAGAAATACAAGCAAAGAATTGGTTAACAACAGGACTTTTGAATAATTAGCTATTTTGAAATTCTCACACACCATCACCCCCCTGGTCAGCAGTCTTTCTCAAAAGTATGTAACATAATTTTTCCTCTTCCTCTTCAAAAGAAGGAAGGACCCCCCCCCGCAACTAACTCTTTGCCAATGTGCTGAGCCAGTGGAAAATCCGACATCCGTTCAAGAAACAAAGTGCTGTAGAAAGATCGGTTGACCAGGGAAGCAATATTCATACATCGTGTCCTCACTGATAGGGACCTGGTTGTGCAAGTCAACTAATGAGACATTACGTTCGCATTTTCCACTTGCCCTGGCTCAAGAGACACATGATCTCCGAGTGCACCATAGGCATTTCCACCACGGTCTCATGTTTATTTAAAAAATGTTTAGGAAATAACTGATAATCTCTCTGTGGCTCATGATTTATTTTTTCCATATCCTTTAGCTTTTCCATTGTGCATTGTTACTTGTGCAAATATCTTAATCAGTTCATAGCTGCTTGCTATCTAAAACCGTGATAAGATGCAGAGTCCGCAACTAAATTCCTTTCTCAGTTTGAACAGCAGACACATTGACGCGGTGCCAGTTGCTAGACACTCTTCGACTGAACCTGCAATTATTTGTCAAGCTATCTTGTCTCTTGGTGTGTAGAGCTCTACCCCAGTAATTAGAGTTCTATGTTGGGATGAACATGAACGCATGCAGCACACACACACACAAACACAGCTATCTTGTTTAATCTCAAATGTGACACTTTTGCCCAACTTTTTTTGTTTGTTTTTTCTGCAACGTCTTCCTCTGTGAAACCATGTGTTCTTTTTCAACCTAAATTAAGTGCTTCTGTTTTGAGTATGATTTAGTAAATGCAAAAGTTACCTTGAAGGCAACATTCCCTTTTGGGAGAGTTTTTGGCATGCCTCATCATTAATGCTTACTCAGACAGCATGCACCAGACATTAGCATGCACACAGGCCAATGACACTTGACATTTACAGTAGTTCAGAAGATGCTCCAGAGCATATGGCAAACTTCCACTGAGAAACTGAGTCAACAGCAAAACTCAGACAACAGCTGTGGTGGAAATGATTGGTCTTTCCAATTAAAAAAAACAAACAAAAAAAACATGAAATAACTTTGGTATTTAGTACTTCATTATCTAAAACTGCTGCTCTTCTTTCAGGAGTAAATAATTCACAGTCTGTCCCCATTACCAAGTCAAAAAACACTAGACAGCTCCCAGATTGCTTTGTGGATATGGCTAAAAGATCCTTCCCGTGGGCCTTCACCATCTCAAACACTTCTGCAGTCTCAAAGTGTTTAAATGGACTGAAGCAGTAGGGTTGGGCATCGTTTGATTTTAACGATTCTGATTCCAATTCTGATTCTTCCTTTCGATTCAGGTTCTTAGCGATTCTCGATTCCGATTCTTTGAGGTGTGGAGTTGAAACGGCTCACATGCTTATTTCACAAATAAGAGGAAAGTACTACTACTACTACTACTACTACTACTACTACAGCAGTAATAGTAATAACCACAAAATAAACTAATAACTACTCAATAGATTTGATCTGGTCTAGGAAAATCCTCCCTTCTGATTGGCTGAAGGATATGTGTTAAAACTACTTAATGCAAATACAATGTAAGCTTAATCACTGGTTTGTCATTAGGGTTGGGCATCGTTTGGATTTTAATGATTCTGATTCCAATTCTGATTCTTCCTTTCGATTCAGGTTCTTAGCGATTCTCGATTCTGATTCTTTGAGGGGTGGAGTTGAAACGGCTCACATGCTTATTTCACAAATAAGAGGAAAGTATTTTGATTCAATGGTGGTTTGCAGTTTTACCTGGCTTTTTCAACGTAAAATAAAGCCCCATCAGAGCACTGCTTACTGTGCTCCATGCCTGGAACACAACAAGCGCCTGGCCGCTACGGAAATCAAAACTTGCACGTGTTAAATTTGGAATCCATGATCAGATTTGAAACCAAATCCGCCAAACGATTCCAATAAAGAAAACGATTCCACTGGAATCGTAATTTTTGAAACGATTCCAAGTAAGAATCGGTTCTCGATGCCCAACCCTATGAAGCAGAGATTTAGTGGTTTCAACTGAACAAACAGGCTTGGATGACACAAGGCAGAATACTAATTTATTGTCTGTCATATTTAGATAAAGAATAGACACTACAAACATCTGACTAAAAGGAAAATGTTGTCATGGAAAGTTGATGAGTTTTTACTTCATACACATACATTTTTACAAACTCTTGTAATAGATTATGTTGTAATTGTGTGTCTTGTGTCATGTTTGTCTGTAATTTGTTTATGTTTTACATACTTAAGGTCATCTTTAATGCATTTTAATGGAATAGGCATTTTTGGAAATTCTTTTGCTTATTCGGTTTATGACAGACAGATGGGAAGAACGATACCATATCTGTCAATTAAATGTAAGGCTACAGGCAGCAGCCACTTAGCACAAAGACTGGAAATATGCTAGCACTTCTGAGGCTCATTAATTAACACATTGAATCTTGCATAAACCAAAGTGTAAAAACAACAATTTGCCCTTTTATGTGGGGTTATGTGCCACACTATTTCTTAGCTTGAAGCAGTTGCCATGCTACCATGCCAACTTTGGCTTTTGTACGAATTAAACAGACGAGATAAAACGTGTTAATTGTTGATCGTTAGACATATTTTGTTAAGCACCGAAAAAAAGGCCATCTCATGACTACGAGTCGCTCATCAGGATAGGAAAATCAACCCACCAGTCCTCTGCTGACTCTGCTAGTCTGGCCGGTCAAAGTTTTCAAATGTAAACATCAGAGTAAGCGGCACAGAGGAAAAGGTGAAGATGGCTATCAGCTACGACCTGGCTACGATCCCGGCTGCGTGGACAAGTAAGACCATCGCTACATCAGAGGGGGCATGTGGAGGAATTTAACACTGACTGCCTCTTTTCTGCTGGGCATCCTGCTAACCAGTGTGCAGGTGTCAGACTGCGAGCTGGCCTTTGTGCCTCCGTTGTTTTCCAGAGGGATGTCGGGGGCTGTGGTGTCCTTTCACCCAGTCCCACTCAACAGGGTGACTCTTTTTCTGTGTGCCGATTTGACGACCACATTCTGCTTCATGATGAATTATGCACAAGTTTGGAATTGTGCCTTGTATGATTTCATGTGACAAATAAGATTGATTGATTGATTGATTGATTATTGTTAAGTGCGTCTCCTGGCTTCTGCAGTATCTGAACAAGTAAAAAGGGAGGGAAAATAAACTGATGGACAGCCAAAGATAGAACGAGAGAAATGAGCGGCATCAATGTCATGTTAGAGGGACATCTGCTTAGGGTTGATCAAACACAAAGCACTGCAGGCTGCTAATCTGGAAAAAAATGGCAGATGTAAAAATAGGTCTTATTTAAACTTCGGCACTTGAGGGTTTGAAGGCCTACGGAGCAAAGCCTAATAGCCAGTCCCAGCTCAACTGAGGCCTGTGTTACTGTTGGATAAAATAAGGAAAATATTAGCATTGGAGCTCTAGTTTCATAGCAGAAGATAGACTGACAGCTAAAAATGTGTTAAGGGTGTGGGGATGCATATGTGACACCCAGACTCGACTGACTGCATCATCTTACTGATGGCTCTTTTTTCAAACATTCCACCCATGTTACTTCTCATTTTTTTTAACCACAATAAAATGCTACCATCCTACATAATCCAGGGTTAAATATCTACTCTAGCCTATAATATATCTATCTATCTATCTATCTATCTATCTATCTATCTATCTATCTATCTATCTATCTATCTATCTATCTATCTATCTATCTATCTATCTATCTATTTATCTATCATTTGCATAACTATGTTTATACTACTTTCTACACTTTTATATCACCTTTATTCTTTCTGTGCATCTTGACTGATTGTTCCTCTTTTTGCTTTCCACTGAACCAACTTAGTAAAATCACGCATAAGGCATAAAACCAAACAATTGCACAAGTCAACTTCCATAATTTAAGTTTTTTTTTCCTGCTTCTTCTCTTCCTCTTTCTTTCCAAATCTCTTTTCTCCCCTTGACGTAGATCTGAGTCGACAAGTTCTAAAATGACATTTTGAACTTCTAAATTGCACACAGGCATAAACATGTTTACAAATCTGAAGATGCAAATGCTTTTCTGCACTTAGGGCTGTTGTGTTAATGATAAATCCCATTATGTCAAGACAGCAAGTTTATTACACTGAGGTTTGACCTTAACCAGTTGTTTTCTGTTTATCATCTACCACCACTCATGTCTTTTTTTTTTAACCTGGAGTCCACCACCTAGTAATGCAGCGTACGATAAAGTCATTTGTCAAAAGACGGTTTCTCTACCTGACTTGGTTCGTGCAAGCTAAGCCAAGATGTCTAAAGTATATATTATTCACCTTGTAACTGGTCTCATGCACATATATTCTTATCATGCACCTTGAACCTCATACTAATGTGTAGCCTATACAATTATGTTACAACATACCAGGTAATTTTTGCTGAACCATAATTGTGAAGCAAATTCTGTTACTCTGTCCAGTATCAATGTGTTGTTTAATGTTTCTAAGGGAATGGTAAAAGGAAAGGTGGACCTCTGCTTACATTGTAATGCATGCAGATGACTGCATTTCAATGTCAGTTGGTGCCTGAAATAGGAGGAGTAATTGTCTAGAGTGTGACTCCTTCTCAACATGACTAAAGAATCGCAAAGAATACAGGCATTGAATCCACAGAAGAAGAAAAAAAAGCGCTACGTCATGGAAAGAATGACGTCAGGTTATATTAGGCGCCGAGGGAAGAGCCTTGTAAAAAAAAAAAAAAGAAAAAAAGAGCCTTGTGTAGCCTAGGTAGAGACAGCGGAAACGATGCGGCAGAGAGGTTTAGGTGTGTACTTTTACAGGCTGCATCATGGGGGGAACTGTTGAATAATCCTGTTATTATAAAACGACGCCGGAGCAAAAGAGGGAGTACGAGGGGATCATGACGTAATCGTTTCCATAGGCGATTTATATGCTGGCTAAACCAATGGGAATCCACAACAGCGGTCCATACCCATCCTTCTTTTGACGTGCATCACATGTCCCCGGCAGTGTTGTGACAGAAAGGAACCAGGCGAGGCGAGATGATTCCCGTCAGCCGATTTCCGTGTTCGTAAATATCTAGTAAGAAAACCTGAACCATGTAATATGTTGGCTGGTTGTGTCCAACATCTTTTCACATGTACCTAATGCTTAAGTTCTTAGAAAAGTAATGATAGCGTTATGAGACAAATAAATCCCATTATATTAATGAAAAAGACAGGTTCTTTGGTCTGCACCTGTTCTATGATAAAGTGATCTTTTGTGAATGGCCACTGTATTCTTTGGGATTATTTGGATACATTTGCTTATTAAAATTGTGCCAGTTAACCAGTATTATGCAAACAGCTGTACGCATGTGCCATGTGGTTTCCGGTCTAGTGGACATAGGTTTTCCATGGGCTCAAGTATGGATGTTTGAAGAGAACAGGCTCAAGTGGGATGGTAACTATCTTGACTGTTCTGGACGGAGACTCTGGTTGTGGTTGTGACAGCGCAGTGGGCGGGATTTTACCTCAGATCAGGGGAGAGAGTCTAGTCTTTGGTGAGACTGAGGGGGAGTTACAGAGAGAAAGGGACATAGGGTGCTCTTCAGAGAACGGAGTGAGTATTTTTGGTCATATTTGCTGTGCTAGCGCGACAAAATGCCGCAAGATAAGGGCTGCTTCCAAGTGTTTCAGATGTTGCATAGAAAACCGTGACCGCTTAAGTCTTCATTTTTGTGTGCAATGATCAACGAGGGCCAGCCACCGGTGGGTAGCTGCCTTGGTTAGTTAGCTTTATACCAAGCTAACATCGTTAGCCAACGTTATATATTTGAGAGATACTGACATTGGGCGTCTCGTTTTCCAACCCAGGTAGCTAATCAGCCAGGATGCTGCCAAATTTTCTTTGATTGTGCTTGGTTGACTAAGACGTGTGCATAGCCCTGGACTAAGTTGCTCGACTTGTCAATCTTTTAGAAGTAAGTTACCCTTTGTGTATTTTACTTCTTTGCAATCAGCATAAGCTAACGCCTGGGAGCTAGTTGGCTAACATTGTGCGCTAGACTGGGACGTTGTTTTATAGCGTTGGACTCTACGCTACAGTCTTTCGTGGACAGCAGATTGACGTTTATACATTGGGCTCAGCAATTTGGAGACTACCTGCGAAATAACGCAATGAAATACAGGTTACTTTCTCGTGTCGAGTCCACATTTCAAGTAACCTGTATCTCATTCTAAATTACAAATCCCAGAGTTACAATGGGGTCCGTTTAAGGACCTGTCATTCAGTCAGTTTAACGTTATGCGGATCCCCTTTTACAGGCAGACAGATAATGCCAGTAAGCACACGTTAGGGGGGAAACGTTAACTTAACGTTAATATTTTTTACCCGAACTGGAACGGTGTTCTCCGAGTATTGGACTCCACGCGCTGCGGTTGCTCACGCGGATCATTTGGGGAGCTTACAGAGTGGCACCCATGTAGTCACATTTAAATTATTTCGGCTGACTGTCACTAGAGAGCCGATAACGTTACAGTAAATGTGCAATTTAATGAAAGCCAGTAACGTCGTTTAGCAACCAACAACGTCTCCCCATTATGTTAAAGTAAAGCATCTATTCGGGTAATGTCATTTTCCGGCGTTATGTCTAACGTGGATTCTGTTTCGATGTGTGTTATCCCTTAAAGTCACCCAGCCTTTAGTCGGTAAAGTCAACCTGCACAGTGCCTATTTTATCAATTGAAGCGACCTACCAAGCCTAAATGTCATAGAATTAACCTGGCACCTTTACTAGTGCAAGCTATAATGCTATTTAAAGATAAACGTTCACTTTATGACAAGCACGGCAACTGCATTTCGAAAACTGTTAGTCTAAACCTTAAACATAGCATGTCGGTTAAAATTAATATGGCAGTTACCTTACAGACAATGGACCTTGTATTCCCTAAGTTTTCCAGCCACTATAAGTTGATTACGTACTGTAGGGCTGGGCGATATTGCCAAAATCTTCTATCCCGATAAAGGTAATTTGATATCTCGATAACGATATATATCACAATATTGCATATATTCCGGTATATCAATAAATAAATAGTTTATATCAAATAACCACATGGCAAACCATATTTGATATGCCCTTGTGTGAATTAAATGCTTGACGAACGAAAAGTACAAAGTATTTTCTTATTAAGAATTTTTTCGTGCATAAATGAACATAACTTGCAAGGATCGGAACTTAAATTTGCGTTACTGCAACATTTACGTCATTTGGAGGACAAATGACGTAAATGTTGCAGTAACGCAATATTTACGTCATTTGGAGGACAAATGACGTAAATATTGCTGTAACGCAGTTCAGCGGCTGGTTATTCAACATTGCAATAGAAATTATATCGAAAAATGTATAAGAGACATTTCTATATCACTTTGAAAATACATATTGTCATATCGCCCAGCCCTACGTTACACTCTTGACCTTATAACGTCATATAGTTTTGCACTCGCTAACATTGGCCTCACGTTTCCAGGTTGATGTTAAGTGCAGCCACTGAGCACCTTTGGGTGTCTAGTTAAAGGGATCACGTCTCATCCAATTAAATAGCACCCGGTTTGCTGCAGCGCCAGCAGTGTCTTCCTGTGTTTGTGTAATGATGACTTGTGATCCTACAGTGGATTGCAGATAGTGTTGTAGTTTTATCAAAAATACATTGGAACACAGAATTTAGCCTGGGCTTAAAGTGAATAGACTGTGATTCAATGAGATAAGTTGTGCCAGTCACTGTAGTATGGTATAGTTATTGTAGACCTGTTACATAATATAATGTCAGGTTTAGCTAAGCTATTCCAAGGCCAAGCACTATAGTCAGAATATCTTGTTGCAGAGTATGTGCGTGACATAATGACAGTTGTTGGCATTCAATTTCATTTTTGAATAGTAATGTCTGCATTTTCTAGATTTTATTACATTTAAAGAAATATCCAGGTTTAGCCATGTTTCATTATAGCTGTCTAGATCAGCATATAGATTCAGAGTTTGTTCAATGATTCACTTAAACCATCAGTAACACTATCTGTTGCTGTGTCTGAGCCCTTTGAACTCAGACTGTTGCTGTCACTCAAGAATACCAAAAATATCCTTTCTTATTCCTTGCTTTTTCATAATGGCTGACTATTGACAGTACTGCTCCTCCTGGAGGATATGAGTCAGTATTTGTTACACTTACTTTGTAAATTGTTTTGGAAAATGGTTTTATCTCAGAGGCAAGATCATGTGACCTATGTGGCTGTGTGGTTCAGGTTGATAGTATTTCACCTGCTTACATTTGTAGACCATCAACCTTTCAAAACTACAACTCTAGGTTTTTATTCTTTATGCAGTGAGGTTAATTAGCCATGCTGGAAAGTATGTGATTTCTACTAATCTAACATTGTAGCTTACTGTTAAAATAAGTGCTGTCTCTTCTTCTCATGGCACAGGATTTTTTAGTTGTCACATAGCGATAGTCACTGCGAAGTAATGCAGTATACTTAGTTAACTTTCTTCCAGGCATTTCTCGCCTGTCAAGTCTGCCACTAACTCATCACGGATGAGTCCCCCTTACAGCTGCTTGATAAATCCACTGATTTCATCGTCATGCTCTGCACTTCAGTCAATTACAAGCACAGCCTCCAGAAATTTAAGTAATATTGTTAATAGCAACAATTGATAACATTTGTCCTCGGCTCAGTCTGCATTACTCTGTAAATGTCTTGTAACTGCCTAGTATAAAGCATTATTTTAGAGAGCAAGCCACTGTAGGTCATTAATCTAAGGTGACATTGACATCAAAAGCTAAATATAGACTGTTTTTTTACCATCTACAAGTACAATGTATTTATGAAAATATTTACTTATGAAGTTTTGCTTATCTATCTGTCCCTGTGTGGTTTGTAAATCCAAGGTTATTCCAAGCAGAGATTTTAGGTTGGCCTACATGGAGTTTCAGCAAATTACTACTCATTCAATCAAATATGACAAAAAAAAGCAATAGAAATGGACTACACAGGTAAAAAATAAAATTAATTAGAAAATACAAAATAGTTGCTGAAAAAATTACAATGGTAATTTGATAAACTCTGATCTTGCCCACTAAAACAATTGTAAGGCACACTGCAAAATATCATGAATTAGTCATCAAGACAGCTAAATGGTGCTACGAATGGTGCGAAACTATGCTACGAGTCCAAGTGAGTCCGTCTGCGTCCTGCATGACCCTTGAAGTTATGCCCCCTTGAAGTTATGCCACTCTCTTGCAGTCTGCAGACAGACCCTTCTCTACCAGCCAGTCAAGCAGACATTTATGTTCGTTTTGGCATTTCTGGAAAGCTGGCTTGATATGCTACTGATCAAAAGTAGGGTGGAAGATGCAACTGCCTTTTTAGTGTCTGTAAGGCATGATTATTAAACTTTATAGCATCATCATTGAGTATATAAAACTTAACCAATACTGCTAAACTCCAAAGTAGTTGGCAATCTTCTCCACACATCCAAACAGTTTTCTGATGTCTGGCCAGTGGAGAAAGGGCTATGGCTACCTTGTCATACTGGTGTAGCCAATAAGTGAGCAAATACTACCCATTCAGGTCTCTAAAAATGTAAAAAGTAACCTCCCAGAATTCCATCTCATGAGTTATTTTGTAATAATCTTATTAGTGGCATTACTTAAGTGGCACTAAGTAAGAAAAATCAGACGTTTAAGAACTCAGGTTTCTTGTCTTTAGAACACATATCTCACTCACTATCTATAGACAAACCCACATGCTGCATATTTTTGTCTTGGGCTTCCTGGTAATGCTGCCATTGCAGCAGTACAGTCACACTGGATGCAGTATTTAACTGAGAGTGTAAGCATGGATGGTTAGATTGAACCTCTACTGAGAGATAAAGGTAGCCCAGAATTTAGTTATTCAGTCTCAAAACAGTAGTCTAAATCTTTTCATGAAATAGTCTTATATACAATGTTAACATTTGCAGTTTGGGCTGACCTACACCGGATGAATTGGAAAGTGCTGTGTAGCAGGCAGCATAGGCCTAGCCAGCAATAGCTTTCAGACTTAATTTACTTCCACCTTAGTCTATAATAGCATTGTCTACATATATGTTTGGCTGTTACAAATTGCATTCCCTACCACAGGTCTTGGTGAAATGACTTTAATGCTTAACTCTAGTGCGGCCTGAAATTGTAATGGTAAGGACAGCAAGGTCAGACTGTGGCAGCAAATGGCAGGGCGGCAAGACCTCAGGCCACTGAGCTGCTATGTAGAATCACGCATAACAAAGAACACTGTGCCTCTCATCTTCAAAGTGGTTTGATGAAAGATGCATCATTTAGGAATATTTCCATCCTTTGGACATGAAGGACTCTGTAACGGCTAAATAAAACCATCCCTCTTGGTTTTCTTTTATCTAAAGGAAAAATATTATAATATTTTCACAGTCACGGTTTAAAGATGACTCTACAGTATTGTGAATACTAACGCTGGGACAGATCAAATTAATATTTGGTACTTAAAATGTTTTCATCAACAGGATAGTCTTTTTAGGACTTGACAAATGCTTGGAAAAAGTAGCCTACGTGATTGCGCCATATGACTTCTCACCATTTCACACAGGCATTGTCACAAAGATTAGTAAGTTGTAATGGTGTGAAGAAACACTGGAATACTATAAACTTTGTGTGACATCTTACATGGTAAATTAGTGAGGTCTTTAAGTAAGTGGTTAAAATTACATGTCCAGCTTTCACATCAGCTGTATTTTGTTGAACACACTTAATAGGAACTCAGTCACCTTCACTTGAGTGTCCAGGGATTGAATGAGATCTTGAATTGATGAATTAAAAAAAAAAATAATGGACATTGCAATTGCCAACACAATTATATACAGCAACCTCCCAGTCATTCATGTGTCTGAATGCCTCCATAATTTTGGGGCATTTTTGAGGACCAAAAGCTAGAATTTATCCCTCCTCTGTGTTATGATGTAAGAAGACAAACTCCTGCCCTAGTTTCAGGGTAGCATGTGCTTAACAGCATGGATGTGTGTTGCATGTTTTTATTTTTTTTCTTGTTCCGTTTGAATTTTTTTTTTAAAATATGCTCTTCCTATTCTTTACACAAAGGTTCAACAGCAAAAGTACAGTGATTTTATTTAGTAGGATAAAATAACTGCAGTGATGCATGTCAGAAAATGTACACATTCATTTCGATGTACAAAATTATTTTTTTATATAATGACTTGAAAAAAGTAATTCCTAACCTAAAAAAATTCTATACAGCGACTACACGTTTCAAACTCATCCCTAGTTAATTGCTGCACATTAGATCCAGGTCAAAACGATTATGGTATATTATCATTTTAGATGACATGTCACTCTATACATGAAGTAAGAAGAGCTGAAGAGGAAAAGTGTGTTGATGGTGACACCTTGACTGCGTTGGTATGAATTGGCAGCCTGGCGGCGTTTGCGGAGGTTCCAGTCTCTGGGGTGAAGTAGCACTCTTAACGGCGAGCCATGCAGCACAAGGAGGGCTGGGTGTCTCTGCTTTGTACCCTCCACATTTACATGGCCTGACCCAGTTCAGCAACAGCTAACAGTGGGGGGAGGGGTCAGTCTGGGGGAAGCTAAAAATACCACCCCTGGCATTAGGCAGCTCCATTGCAGAGGGATCCCTAGAATTGCTATCCTTGACTTGCATCGACTTTTTGGCACATAGAGGTGTACAAACTGCCAGAGGGTTTCCTTAGCGTGGAAACAACGGCATGAGTATATTTCTGAGATGCCCACCACTGTTGTCCGGTCCACTTGTTTCCACTTGCCACAGCCCTCTGGCTGGAGGATTTAGTGGACATCTAATGTGTGATAGCAGCCATTAATAGCTTCGGGAGAGAGTTGACTCTGGTCCTTGAGTAAAACCACCTCATACCCATGCTGAGCTTGTGTGGAAAGGGTTAACCTTAGCCTCTGTCATTCAACCATACCATGCCAGCTGTTGGCTTGTAGATCCAATCACAATGATTTTCCACTGTTGTGACATGCGACCTGCTCCGCAACCCTAAACTGTCGCAGCGCAGCAAATGTTGGCACTTCCTTCATCTTGGCGTTGTTGCTGCTCGTGGGGTTAGGGAGCGTGAATGTGGGAGAGGCTTCATAGAGTAAGACAGGGAAATGGAGAAGGCAGAGAACTGCATTCATTACTATAGGCTGCACATGGCTCTGCCCATGTGGTACCACCCAGGGCATGTGAAATATTCCTACTATTTCAAGATAAGTCATTTGGAGACCTTCACAAAGCCACATGGTATTACATGGACCAAGAATATACATTTTAGCCATGACTCCTGAAATTCACTTGTCCTTTTGTTTGAGTTTGTGAAAAAAGGGCTACTGTTAAGCACAAAGAACTCAAAGGCTTTGTAACAAAATAACTCTTGTTCTTAGATGTGAGAAGGTGTTAGCACAATGTGAATTGCCAATATAATGGGCTGAATTCATTACTAGTATTACTAGTATTCAGCAAGTCGTTCTTTTCTATTTTTTTTTATTCAGTTTTTTTATTCTATATAGTTGTTTTTTTGTTTTTAATTTCATTTGAAGAAGTCAAGCAAATGGGAAAGAATTAACCTTTTTAACCAATTGGCTCAAAATAGCGTGTCTTAGTAGTGTGAAATAATTTGGTATAGAGCTGAGCATATAGTGCTCAGCTCTATACATATAGTGATTTTACTTGATCATATATCATATTGTTTCCCCGAATAGGCCAAGAGAAAATTACAGGCCATCTGATTTTAATAGCTCTGAAAGTTTTTAGAATAACTTAAATGTAATATTACAAAAACATAATATTACTATTAATAACATGAATCCTCAACATGCTGTTGATGTTCAGTTTCTATGGATTTTTTTGTGGGACAGAAACCGACAATACTTTCTTACACCGAAGTCTGTTGACAACACCTAGGCCTAATGTTTGAATCAAAATATTGTTCAGCTGTAATATACATTGGAACGTATTGTATGGATGACTCCCTAATCCAAGAGATGTGAGACTTGTTTTGTTAGTCATTGGGCAGCACAAAGATGTTGCATAACTGACTGACTTTAGGATATTGCAACAGTTTTAACAGGGCTTGACATTAACTTTTTGAGGCACTTGTCCTTTGGACAAGTACATTTACGTTTCACTTGTCCATGCACAAAAGTCACTTGTCCGAGTAAAGATTTATCATTTTATAAATGTTTTTGTGTTTTGCTAATGCAGAATTTGAACAAACCGTTGAAAGCATCGAAACTCTATCAACCTTAATAAAATTCAGTTGAAACAGTAGAAACAAACGTGTCCCAAGAATAGATTTCCCATTCAACAAGAAAAAAGGATCTCCAGACATAATACAAATTTATACTTTGCACGCCGGTGTGCAGAAGTTAATATATTGAAATTCTAAGTCAATATTTTAAAGTTTGTCATTACTATCAGATTCCTAGTCAATATTCTGAGTTACTAAGTCAATATATTGAGATATTAAGTCAATATATTGAGATACTAAGTTATTGAGATTTTAAGTGCATATTTCAAAGTTTCTCATTACTTTCAGATTCCTAGTCAATATTCTGAGATACTTTGAGATATTGAGTCAATATTTTGAGATACTGAGCCAATATGTTGAGATATTAAGTCAATATATTGAGATTCTAAGTCAATATTTTGAGATAAGTCAATATATTGAGATTCTAAATTTTCTCATTACTTTGAGATTCTTAGTTTATATTCTGAGATACTGAGTGGATATATTGATATACTGAGTCAATATTTTGACCAGAGTTAGTGGTGACTTGAACTTATACTATATCTAAAATAATTTTGTAGACTTAACAATGACTCGCTTTAATAACTCGCACATGCTGTGAAATGTGTAGCTTGCCTAGCAGTCCATAGCTCTAACTTGGGTTGCGGAATGATGAACCTCCAGTAAACATTTTTGAAAGATTGGTTTGATATTCCCTGGCATATTTGTCCCATCCCCCAAAAAATGCCTTTTTATGTTTATGAACATCAGACCAGTGGTGTGAAAAATAATTAATGATGACGTAGATGTCAATAAGTAGGCAAAATGTCAACATGCTTCGAAGATGTCACCCTAAACCTGTGGTCAGTACAAGAGGTGCAAGAGTATTTCCTCTTTAAAATGGGGATTTCTGCGATCTCTCCCATCTCAGTAATACGCCCAGGCCTGCAATTATACAGTGTAATAAATAATAAATTCTGTCCCGTTTTCCATGGCAGATGGCTCCAAATAGCATCTCAACATGTGACAGAATAGTTTCCAAGAATCTCAATGGAATAAGCTGCAAGCATTCATTTGTGCAGTGAGCAATAATAAAAGCTACATTTTCTCTCCTCTACATCTGTGTCCCAGTTTGAAGTTCTGACATATTCTGAGTTTTTATTTATTTTAATTTGGAGTTGCATCTTCAAAGTTTGCCGTAAAGACAGATTAATGGTGTTCTCGCAAACATGTTTTGGTCCTGACCATAGTCAGAAAGTGAGTAAAACCTCTCCAGTTGAGATAACTGGAACGTTTCTTTTTTTTTTCCACACAAGGAAAAACGTCCCGGTTTGCCTGCACTGGTGCCTTTCTTAATGGATCCGATGGCTGAGTCCGGTGTCCCTGTGCAGTGCCAATCATAGTCTGACATTGCTTTCCACTTGAAAGTACAGTGTATGTTCCAGACTGGTCATCAGGCTCATTGTGTTAAATCTTTACAATAGATCTAGTTTAGTCCCTCAAATTCATCAAATCAATTAATCTGAAACAGATTGATCTGTTTCTATCTGAGCCAAGAGAAATTCCCATCAACTTGGTCGACATGAATGAATCGGCCTCATTGTGTTAGGCTGTTGAAAGCTGAATGGACAGCAGCCTCCCATTAGAATGGACTCTCCCATGTAAAGCACCATGGAGCTCCCTGATACCACAGATAGTCTTAATTAGATTAAACAGAAGGCTTTTCCTGAGCTAATCAGTCACTTGATCCCTGCTCACTGCGTTACCCCACCAGTTACACTGCAGGGAAGCTTGCGGCTTTTGGTGGCTTTTGGTGGCTTTTGGTGGCTTTTGGTGGCTGAGGTTTCTGATTTATTTTTTTCCAATGACACACCTACTGTGTCTTGTTTGACATTGCAGGGTACTGTGATACAATCTTCTGGGTATTTATTGAAAGGATTTGACTGTAATTCTTTACCTAACACCTGGTTGTACTAGAGGAGGAAATTGCTGTTCTTTATCATGAGCATTGGCCTTATGGTGTGTAAAGTAATTGTAATTCTCTACTCGGTATTTAAAAGTAAGGTCTCCGAACTCTGCTTTTCTCATAGGAGTAAGAATCCTCTGTGGGGGTGGAAAGGGGGATTATTAAAACATTCTAATGATCAATATAAATCTAACAACATTTAAACAGTGACAGTACAAAAATCTGTTGATAAGTAATAATAAAAAACATGACAAATAGGGTTGGGCATCGAGAACCGATTCCTACTTGGAATCGTTTCAAAAATTACGATTCCAGTGGAATCGTTTTCTTTATTGGAATCGTTTGGCGGATTTGGTTTCAAATCTGATCATGGATTCCCAATTTAACACGCGCAAGTTTTGGTTTCCGTAGCGGCCAGGCGCTTGTTGTGTTCCAGGCATGGAGCACAGTAAGCAGCGCTCTGATGTGGCTTTATTTTACGTTGAAAAAGCCAGGTAAAACTGCAAACCACCATTGAATCAAAATACTTTCCTCTTATTTGTGAAATAAGCATGTGAGCCGTTTCAACTCCACCCCTCAAAGAATCAGAATCGAGAATCGCTAAGAACCTGAATCGAAAGGAAGAATCAGAATTGGAATCAGAATCATTAAAATCCAAACGATGCCCAACCCTAATGACAAACCAGTGATTAAGCTTACATTGTATTTGCATTAAGTAGTTTTAACACATATCCTTCAGCCAATCAGAAGGGAGGATTTTCCTAGACCAGATCAAATCTATTGAGTAGTTATTAGTTTATTTTGTGGTTATTACTATTACTGCTGTAGTAGTAGTAGTAGTAGTAGTAGTAGTAGTAGTAGTAGTAGTAAGTATTATATTAGCACCTTTTACAGAACAATGTCACAAAGTGCTTCACAAGAGTAAAATGGTTAAGAATAAGACAAAAAACAATGAAAAGAACAAGCAGTAAAAAAAGAATAAAAACAGTAAAATAAAACTTAAACACAACATTACAAAAATGAGACAAAGGCCAGTTTAAATAGATGAGTCTTCAGCAGCTTTTTACAATCCCTGGGAGCAGCTCAGAGCAGAGTAGTTACTACATTACTTGACAAGTTTTGTCCAGATGACAAAATTATTATTTTATTACAACTCAAGTACAGCTAATCATAATTTCTTAGCAATGGCTCTTGGCCATTTTTGCTAATTACTTTGCTGCTTGTCTCAGCAGCCAAGTGGTTTTGTCGAAGGGTTTCCATGTTTGCTCTTATGCAGCAGTAAGTTGTTTTAACAAAAGTGTCTGTGCTAATGTACTGTAGCTGTGTGACTACAGAAATTGAAAGAAACAGAAATGGTAACACACACACATTGTTAAACATGCTATATATTGAAAGCAGATAGTCAGAAAAGGATGGGACACTTTGTGCAAATATGTTGTCAGTGGGATATTAATACATGTATGGGGAACCCTGCTATACATGAAATAACAGTTGGTAGCATTACTAGTGACATTTTGACATGCGCTATTTAATGTTCTTCTCTTTCAGATCTGCATGCATGGTGACCTCCGCCTCTGTGGGTGATCCTCAGTCACCATGAAAGACTAGGAACTCAGCTCTCCAAGGGAAATGGCTTATTTTGTAATATCCCTGCCCTGCTACCTGCCGTATGACTCCACCTGCCTCTGAAGGGCCTGCCAGCTGTTTATGGGAACTACCACTGTGTTCGCTCTCCTGAGGATTTAAGCTTTTCCAGGACAACAGTTTTTATTTTTTTTACCCCCACCGTTGAGCCGAAGCAGCAACGCTTTGCAATAGAGCGGGGAGGCAAGGAGACAATGGCAAACAACTCGTACAGCGGGGTGAAGAACTCCATGGTGGAGGCCAACCACGATGGAGAGTTTGGCTGCACGCTCAATGAACTGCGCTCCCTTATGGAACTGAGAGGCGCCGAGGCGATAGTCAAAATTGGGGAATCTTATGAGGATATTAAAGGACTCTGCAACCGGTTAAAAACATCACCTATAGATGGTAGAGTAATGTTCCCACTCCACTCAACACAATGTTGTCTAATTGGATTAAATACAGGATGTTTTCACAACAGTGCTATTAGCGAGTGCTGTTGGAATGCTAATGTGGCGCACACATAGTTTAAGAGGCGTGTCATTGGCCATATCATCTACATTGTGGATACCTTGACATCACTTCCTTGGAAAACTCATATTCTAGACAGGTGGCCGGGCAGGCTGGATCTGACCTGGGCCAGTCCTACTCTATTTCAAGGCCTGTGGATATGTCTCTCACACCCTCCCTCCCTCCCTCCCTTTTCACCTCTGTGTGCGTGTCTGTCCGTCTCTGTGTGTAGGCTTCAGACAGACCAGCTGTCTGCCTGAGCACAGCACCAGGCTGTAGGCAGGTCAATGTCCCACATGTGGCGGACAAAAAAGGAGGCTGTTAGGCTGGGTAGTAATGACTTGAACATGTTAGGAAAGGAGTAATATTTAGAATGTCTCCTCCTGTGTTACTCTCTCGTTACCCATATACTGCACTATAAAGATAGGACTATGCTAAGAGTATGGGGGAAAATTACTAGTTAGGCTACAGTAGAACTCCACTAGGGCAGTAGTGGGGGTTGACAGCACCTCTCTTTTTACACTTTTGGTACCATTCTTTTTCTCTCACTTTGTCTCTCAATAGACAGTCCGCCTAATCGCCAGTATGACCTTGACTGAACTCCTATGGGAGGGGATTTTCAGTTTGATCCCAGATTAAAACGGCACCGCATTCACTGTAGCAGCAACAGTCCTCTGTATGCAGTGTCCCAAAGCAAGCAAAAAATGTCCTGGGCTTCATCAAACCAGAATGAAAGCAGTACGCCATGCTATATGGCTGCACAAAGCAGCTCTCATTCAAGAATCACTACTTTGCTATTCATTTCTTGACCTTTTGATTTATTGACAATAAGGTGTACAAGGCCCTTTTGCTGCTTTCATTGTCTGTTATACAGGCCAGTAGGCCATTGTCTGAACTGAGGACAAATTGCTGAATAGGAATTTGGCTGTTGAAAGAGAGTGCGAGTTGTCCAAACATGCATGTCAAGTAGGTGAGCATAGAATCCTGTCATATTTGTAGCATGAGTGACATTGTTTTAAGTGTGAGTGTACTTGTCCTCCCCTGCGCAATCTACCTAGTCTATGCTACAAAAAAAGACTGGCCCATTACCTTTTTACAGAATTTTAATATAAAACACAAATAAGTCTTATCACTGTATTGTTTGCTGTAGGTGTGTGAGTAGGTGGGGAAATACTGTAAGCATGTTTGGAGTATACTTTCAACTTCTGCTATAGCTGTATCAATATATCAATATTCTGCATATCAGCAGTCTGTTATTTACCATCTTCAGATGATCAATTTAAGATTATTTAAAACATTTTTTTTAATAATTCTAGATTGCTAATGAAAATAAATCTTTTGATAAAATGGATTGCTACTGTACAACGAAAAGGCAGCTTTTACCCAATTGTGAAAATATTTTAACCTCTGTAGTTATTTACGACTGTACTGATAAGCTTGAATAAGTCCACATATAGTTTCCCCTCACAGCAGGTGCTGTTCCACTTGGTACGCAGCCACTGAGTTTTGACACTTCCAGTTTCAATCAGCTCATTTGTCATTGGCTTGGGAAATTAAGCCATAATTTAAGATTACAGGATCTTGACAATTGAAAAGGGATTTCTAATTAGTTGGTTGGTCATTTCTTGAACCTCTTAAGCCAATCCTTTGCTAATCCTCCATGTTTCCAAGCTCCTTTTTTTTTTTTTACCCAAAGAAGTTTAATTGAACTTCTCTGTTGCAGCTGTGCATGGCTGTACCTGTCTACTTTGACTACTTTTTTAGCATGGTCTTTTTAAATCACTACCACTTTCTGTGCTACCACATGCTAGTTCAGTTAGATTTCAATTCACTAGGCTGTGATTCAAATTGATTTTGATAATTTGCATACCAATGCTCTGAGTTTGAAAAGAGTTAATTATGCACACTGTACAATGCACTTTCTATTTTGTGATAATGAACATGCTTATTCAGATATTACCTTGGTCTATTTGACAAATGTAAACCATCAACCCAGTCACAGTGCTGTAGAATAATGAACTAAAAGGTAAAGCATGAAGGCTGTTAATCAGAGGTGTATATAATATCGAAACTAAAGGATACCAACTATTTGTTTTAACACGTCTCCTTCTAGTTTTGCTAGTATGCTGTACTTCTCAAACCAACCTTGTTTCCATGGTGGTGAGGATTCCAGTGTGTGGTGGAAAGCGAGAGCTCACCAGTACCTGAAGCTCTAGCAGTTGGCCTGGTGTTATTTGTATGAATTCACTTCCTGTTTTTTTGTGGGTGCTTTCTCTGCTTCAGTAAGTAACCGTGATGAAATAAGTACTAGTTAAGCTTTTTTTTATTTATTTTGTAGTTGTGTTGTCAGTTATATAACTGTTAGTAGCATTTAAAGGGGAACTCCACCATGTTTTTACACATAAAAATCAGCTCACTCATGGGTAGTACTTCTCATCTTGTGAAAATGGTTGTATAATATTGTTGGGTTTAAACCAAAAGCCTGCATTAAGTGCTTGGGGAGGGGCTCTATTGAGTTACATTATGGGAAGTGTAGTATCCATGGAGTTTTTATGGACTAAGACCCAATTTACAAAAAGAAAGGTAGGCAGAGCTGGCAGACTTTGTCAATGGCATGTCCCACGCCAAGGGAAGCTATGCTGCAGCTTATTCAAGGTCTTGCTTGATGAGTCAGGACATCTGAGCCTCTGCTGCATAATAGCAATACTAAAGCTGGAGTATTGTAACAAAATTCCCATCCTTTACCACATTTTCTTAGCATTGAATGTCACAGCTCGGGGTCATAGTTGTACTCCAAAGTGTACCCAGATGTCTGTATCTAGGCTTGGGGATGATTTCTTTTGGGCACCCAAACAAGTTAATGCTTTAAAGAGGCCGTAGATGCCCAGAAAAGACTTAGAAAGATACCTACAGAAGCAGAGTCATTACAGAGGTGTAAAGTGTCATTTTCATCTGTAGTATTGGGGGGGGGGGGGATGAAATCACACCATAGTATCATAATTTTCAGCAATTCTTACTAACAAAGCAGCATTTCTTTTCTCCCAATGGGATCCTTGGTTTTCTCTGCATAATGAGACTTGTCAAATGGGCATGACCCCTTCGCATCAATATTATTGAAAGTGTTCAACCCCCCCCCCATTTTTCCCTTTCACAGTTCCGTGTTGATTGCTGTTTTAGTGTAGTCAAATATTTGGGTTCCAGCCTATTGATCGAAATTGACTGTGGGCTGAGAGGCTTGCACAATTGGACTACAATTCACGGACAGGCTCTCTGTATCCATCATTCCAAACATCACACCCCCTCATTCAATGGGAAGGTTCAGACTGTTAAATGATAGACTACTCTATGTAATTCAGGGGCTGGCGTAGCTCGTCTTCATGTCTGAATACAAAATGATGTGCTTCGTTTGGGCTTTAGCCAGTGAGTAGATGTAACATATGGCCAGAACCTGCTTGTGTTATTGGAGCTGTTTACTGGGAACTGGGGTGGCACGCTGATCTACTTGTAATCTTTGGCTTGAAAGCTGTGATTTGTGAGAACAATTGGTTTCTTGTTTTTTCCTTGTATTTAGTTATTAATAGTGGGCACGGGTGTCATAGGTTTTGGCAGTTCTTATGCTTTTGGTGATTTTAGAATCTTTAGTTGCCGAGTAAATAACAATTAAAACCTGATTTATGTTAGTTGTCCCATTTTGGTCAGACTCTCTAGTACAAACCGATATTTAGTGTTTTTGTAGATACTTGGCTATATTTCATAGTCTACGCTGCTTCCTGTTCTGGGGTGGGGGGGTAAAGTAATTGTATAAAATGGAAGGAAAAGTGAAAGATATACCTACCTTGTGACCAGACACGCTTTTAGCATTTAAGTGGAGTTAATTTCCACTTAATGTCTCTTGGTGCAGCATTTTTTTGTTGTTCCACTTGATAAATGAAAGATTTTTCAAAAATGCTCTCCCTGTGTATCAGTTGCTACCCAGTGTGTACCTTTGTGTAAACACTACATTACATGCTAAAAGTAATACCATAATTTGAGCAGAAATTATGACAATCTAATTATCCTTGTTGGACTCTGATGAGCATAATATCATATATAAATATATTATATTATACACCAGGCTTGTGCACAATTCAGAATTGAATTGAGAATGACTCCTAAATTCCAGTTAAATTCTTGAATTTGATTTCAAAAACAGGATCTAGAATTACAATTTGAATTCAAGGAAGCAGAATTGTAATTCAATAAAAATTCAAAGAAATTCATATACATAATTTAAGTGACGTGTTTAACAATGAAGCTTTACAATATACGTCAGATATGATTGCATTACATATTCTATAAACGAAAAGGCATCTACAAGTAAGTTAACAGACAGACTTTTATTTTGAAAACCATCTCTTGATGGTATTATGCTACTGATATTTGAGATAATCAGTGTTGGGGTCACTACTCAAGAACATGTAATACACATTATTCACTTTAAAAAAAACAAAAAACAATGCATTACCTTGTTCTCTCTGGATAGTAACTCATTACATTACTGTAGCGCAACACAGGAAGAGCCTGGCATATAGCTCATAAAGGGCTTAAACACACCAACTCACAACAACAGTAACAGTAACATTTATGTGTTACATTACTCAGTTACAGCCAAATGTGATTATATCATGGCATTACTTCATAAGGAAGTAATGTAAAGTAATCCCCCAACACTGGATATCATATGTGTTTAAAAGCATGCAAGCACACTTTTTTCTTATTACTTATTGTAAATCAAGAAAACAATTCAATTGTGGAATTAATAGAAATATTTGTTCTCTGAAAGAGTGATTTATATTTTGGAACAAAATGTATGCAGGGTTGAGGAGTGACTAGTTAAGTGTAATGAAATTATGTTATTAAATTACAAAATTAATGTAATTATATTTAGTTGTATTACTGAGGTAAAATGTGTAATTTAATTAATCAAATCCAAAGGAAATTGCTTTGCATTGATAAAGTAATCCAAATTAAGTAATCCAAACCACATTTAATATGGGTAAGCAATTACACTTCCAAAGTAACCTTCCTAACACTGAATGTATGTGAGATTCAACACATTATTTCTGTTGTGTGACTGTGGAATTTCTTTGCCATGAATTTAATTCCACTTCCGGTCATTCCAATTCAAATTCAACTTCCTGTGGGGCAGAGTCAATTCAAATTCCAATACATGAATTGAATCGAGGCCAATTCTGAATTTTGCACAAGCCTGTTATACACTGGCAATATACACTGATTCTTGAGTAAACTAACAATTTCTCTGATTCAACTCACCTCTTTAGCTAAGTAAGCTACATAAAGAAAACTCTTATGGGAACTGAAAAGCATGAAGTAAGTGCTCTGACTGGTATCTGTTTGTATATAAGCTTAACATAGATGTCATGGCACACTTCTGCCATTCAGGCAGAGACTGTATGTAAGAGAAAGGAAAGTACTTCCACATTGTCATTCTTGCAATCACTCTCATGCAGTTCTTACCTTGAGTTCCTATCTAGTGTCTGGTTTGTGTCTAATTTTCTATTTAAGTTTACCACGAATAAGAAGACAGTGTACACAATGCCCCTCTTTGCTGCATTTTGTTTACACAAAATGGGGAAATTATGTGCAAGAAACTTGATTTGACTTTAAAGTGCTCTAAAATGGCTTGTCCGATGAGGGGTGTCTCATTGTACTGGACATTGTGTTGGCACATATCTGCCTACACACTGTAATGTAAAGGCAGTAAAAGAGAAATTGTGACCCTATTTCTTTTGATTGTGACAGACTGTGAGTGAAGGCTTACTTTAACCCTTCACTGCAGGCTGAAATGACAGTTACCAGAGGGGGTCAGCTGGGGACAAGCATCCAAATTAAATGGTTAATGATTAGCTGCTTGACTTGAGACCCACTCTGGGTGCTAAAATGATGTGAGGGGCCAAGGCCAACCTATTTTCTGTTTGTGTATCCAATGGAGGGACGACTTGTGATCGTCCTCTCTCTGTCACTAGTATTTATTGCTCTAATGCAAAGGGAAAATGTGGTGTAACATTGAATAGGGTATTAGCTGTCAGCATGTTTTCATTAGAGGCGTAGAGAATCAAAGCAGACGGTGAGAGACAGTCAGGGAGCAGCAACAGGCAGCAATGCCGGATAAACCACATAGTCTTTTTAATGTGCTGCGCTGGTGAGTCATTGTCATTCTTCTCACCCCTCTTTTTAGAAAGGTATGTGTTAGTGTTAGGTTCTAAATGTCAATTAATTAAGGACTATTTTCTTCTTTTAATTAAGTGGACCAAAACGTGTTTAAAGTGAACAATGGGTAGACAAGTCAAGGCTGAAACCAGGGTCCACAAAAGATGGCCCTGGGCCATTAAAAAGTTGCATTAGGCCAGTAAATACAATCAGCCAGTTGCCTTGAAATGGCCAGTGCTCCAAAACCTAAACAAATAATTAAAATAATTTTCCAGACATTGCTTCGCGAGTGACGTTATTACATCTGCTCTACTCACCGAGACTTCGATCTGCTCTGCCTGTGTCTGTCTCCAACTTGAGCGGCAGCTGGTTTGACCGTGGGGATGCGAGTGATGGCTAGCTTGACCACATAATAAAGTTCCACATGTGTACCTTGAAATAGCTACATTTCTAAAAATGTGAATTGCTGTAAACATTGGTAAGTTCAGCTATGTTCCTAGCTAACATCAGCAAACTTCAGACAACCGTTCTTTTTAAGCATATATTTATGTGTAATTTTAATCGGGCCAGAAGATTATCAGAAAATACCTATAGATTATGGTCAAGAATAATATCTATTTGAAGTTATTCCAGTGCTTTCATATTGCACAACATTGTAGTAAGTAAGGGATAATGTAGAGTGAGCCTGTCATTGTTGCTAATTAGAACCCCGACAAGGCTGATTCACAGCTTTCAGGTCTTGAATCAGCCTGGAGGGGTTCAATTCACAATGACCGGCTCGCTCTACATTATCCTGCTTACTACACGGCTTATTACACAGCTACTCGTACATAGGTTACCTGCTCGGGACAGTTAACTTTGCCGCTGATGAGCACCGCTCTCCGGCGGAAGCCAGGTCGCCCCATTTTATTGATTTAAAAATAGTCTGCTGGAGTCTATGATAACAACTGCATCCATGGCAACGGTCTGTTAAATAGAAAAAAATGACCGTAGAATGCTGTGATTGACCAATCAGAATCGAGTATTCAACCAGGCAGAGTAATATAAATGAAGACAGAATAATCAGGACAGTGAGGCAGTGTTTAGATATTCAGTTAGAAGTAGGAAGTTTTGTTTGATAAATAGTAGACCTGCCTTTCTCACTTTGCCATGACATAGCGTAATCCATTCCCTTTGCTTAAAATAACCAGAATTAAATTGCAGTGTAGGGTTGCTACTAACAATTATTTTCATTATTGGTTAATCTGCAGATTACTAATTGTTTTGTCTTTAACCTGTTAGAAAATAGTGAAAAGTGTTAGAGTAGAATTTCCAATGGGCCAAGAAAATGTATTCATGTTGCTTGTTTTATTTTACAGTTAAAACCCCAAAGATA